>NW_022154835.1:0-51922 GCF_001633185.2 Quercus lobata
CATTCATCTTACACCCTTCATGCATCATTTTTGTCATATCTTCTTTTCTTTCCCACCTTCCTCTTGATTCATTTGTCTATTCGTGACAAAAATAGGGAGTGTATACTTTCGTTATTTCTATATGACTCATGTGCACACTCTTAGGAGGAGTAATTCTACCTTGTGCACATTCGTAGGGGGAGAAAATCATAGGGGAGATGCATATACCAAGGGAGAGAAGGCATTCTTTTATGAGAAAACCTTCTTTTACTTTATGCTTGTTTTCTCGTTGTTTTATGGTGCTTTGAGGTTTGCTTAGTTTCATCTATGCTTTACTGCTCTCATCGCATCATGCTCTTGTGCCCTAGTAGGATCTTGTTCCTAGATGCATATACTTCATGTATTTTGCATTGGTTGAGTGTTGGACATGCATTTATACTTTTGCTATTGTGCTTTATTGATTGCATGTTCGGATGATCATTTGCTTTGCTATATGATCATTGTGCTCATTTCCATATGACTGTCATATGTTTGATCAAGTTGTTCATATGTTTCACAATATGTTTACTTGATCGCATTTTACTTGTTACATTATACTTGTCCGTTTATCACTTGATTTACCTTGAGGATCTAATGTGTTTTGTGCAAGTGTTTCAGGTTACAAGTATATATGTTCCAAGTGCTACACAACTTCTAGATTTTGGTGTGAGTGAGTTTTGCCATTGTTCCTAAACTCACGTTTAAGTCTGGAGTCTATTATAGGGTGTTTTTTCACGGAATAGCCAAAGGGGGAGATTGTAAAGTTGTGATTTACAACTATGTTTTATGTTGACTTTATTCCATGACAAAAAGTGTTGTAATTGCTCTAATTTTGTTCCTTGTATTTTGTGGGATTTTATTGTATTGGGTTTAGTATTAAGTTGATGAAGACTCAAGCTTAAATGAAGAATTAGTGGATTTCGCGAGAAACTAAGCCGCAAAAGAGCATGTGAGGAGCACATGACTGGAAGCTGAAGAGTCGTGCCAGGCTGTCGTTTTCGCGAGTGTCTCGCGGGTAAGGCCTTCCCAAGAGACAGTCGCGAAACATTCTACCTAGAGGATTTTTATGTGTGAATTTCTTACCCTTCACCCATACTATATATACCCTCATTACCCACAAATATAAGAGAGGCTATTTAGAGAGAAAAACCCTAGATAGGTTTTCTACAACACGCACCCATCTTTTAGAGAGAGAGCTACTCATCCTTAGTGAGAATTCATTGTAGCCTCTTCTCATTCCCTCTCCCATTATCATACATTGAGAGGAGATTTGTAACCAAAACACAATCCACACCTTTTCAGAGTGTAGTGAGTGTTTTTGGAGTTGCTAGGAAGCATTGGAAGAAGCCAAGGATGACAAATGCAACATGGAACTTGTTGCGGGATTCAGAGAGCTAGACAAGACACGGTTTCGAGAAGCCTTGTTGGAGTAGGAGCTTGGAGGGCTTAGATACAGAGGGTAGATTAGGCTTGGAGGTTCTCTTACTCACCCATGTATCCTAACTGATTGTCTAGTGGATCGATTATCGCTTGGAGGGCGGCGGAGAGGTTTTTCGCCGAGTTTTTCGGTTTCCTCTTCGATAACACATCTCGGTGTTATCTGTGTTTGCATTTCTCTTCCCTACTCTTGTTCATTTCATTTTATTGTTGTGTTGCTTTAAATATGAATTAGAGTAACTCACTTGTTTGTTTGCTTGCGTTTACACTATTCTGCACTTAGTATTAAGTTAGTGTAAAATTAATCAAGCCGTAATTTGAATTGGGGATCTAAACAAGCTCTTGTGTTTTCAACACATTTTCGAGCTTTCAATGATTATAATAGTCTGAGAATGAGACCTTCATTTTTCAAGGATTTCCATTTGGCATTGACGAATATATTCTTGCTGCACTGAAGACAAAGTACTTGCATCCATCATCATAATCTCTTTTTCTTCCTTCATCTGATTCATTCTCAATTTCTCCATTTCATTGTCCTCCTTTAGCTTTTCCATTCTCAATTTTTCCATTTCATATTCTTCTTTCAATTTTTTCATATCCAGTTACATTTTCATTTTTGTCATTTCAAGTTTTTTATCCTTAAGTTGAATTCGCGCCATTTCATGCACATGGTCTGCAAGACGTCCTTTCTCAATACAAGTTATTTTCATCTCACTCATTTTTATTATTTCTTTCATCTTGACATTCAATATGTCTTCCATATGTGAAGTTATACCTTCTTTGAACTTTTGTTTCTTCAATCTTTTTTCTTTTTTTTTCGGCCTTCACCCTTGGTGGTCTCTCTAAGTTTACAATTGGAACTTGTGGAATATAATCATCCTCTAAAGTTATTGACTATAGATTAGAAGGTGAAGATGCCTTAAATCTCCATCTTTTTTTTGGGTTGCTGATTGTTAACAATAACCAACCATTTTGGTGTGTGCATTAATAAATTCCAGCAATGTTCATATTGAAATTTGGAACCCTGGAATACTTGATAGATCTGTTTTGTCGCATCAAGCTTAAAAATTAACACATAGTTCATAGTTGCTATCTTGAAATAGTCGGAACAAATTAGCAAATTAACACAAATTTCTTTATAAGTTGTACCTTGTCTTCGTCAGTCTTACCACTTTTATTCTTTGATTCAATTTGTGACAAAAACCCATAAAACTTATTGGTGCAAAGTTGAATTGTTGACCATCGATTCATTAGAGAACCCACCATACACTCCAAAGTGAAGGTCTTCCACTTGTGGTAGTACTCCCAAATTCTTGACCAATATGTTGCAAACATAAGAAGCATGTCTTCTTGTATGGAGAAGTTGCTGCCACGTTGTAATTTCTTAGCTATGGATTCAGCTTGGGGTGGAGACATTTGCCTAAATGCTTGAGCTTGTGAAACACTATCTTCACCACTTATATATGAAGATCCTAACATATATTCATTATAACTATCTTCTATAAGATTAGTGAAAGATGTGCCTCCTAGAATACTCGAATCCATTCCTAGTAACAAAAAAAAAAAAAAAAACACAATGCTCAAATGAATAATAAATTATCACCATTTCATTCATATAATTCATTACATAAGCTACATTAACACATCCCCTGCCTTTTATTTTCATTCCAACAAGACAATTATAATTAAGAACAACAGGAATATATAATTATTAAGGAAAGAATTCCTATTGATGATACTGCATATTTTATAGGTTTGACAATAATGACAATAAGCTCTCTTCCATATATTCGTACCAACAAGACAATTGTATTTTTCCCATTTCCATGATATAGAAAATAAAAGTAGTGGACTAGTACAGTCTACAGCAACAACACAAGTCAAGTCAAGAACCGTGGGTTGCTCTCTGCTCAAGGTGTAGCTATGCTATTTCCTAAATCAATGGAGTTTTTCTATCCTTGTATCTGTGCAAGTTTTTGTCTCCCTTGGTTGAATCTTAATCCATAGCACTATACATGAATACAATGGATACTCTTGAGAGTTGGTGGAAAAAACTTACACTCTGGATTCAGAGTAAGATGGTGTTCAATGTCCAAAAGACTCTCTACTCCCCCTTTCTTGCTTGCTACAAAGTTCCTAACAATAAGGCTGATGGACATTGAATCTGTGGCTCACACATTCAAACCTCTATGGCAAACACAGCGATTTCAAGATAAAATACATGGGGGAAAATACGATATTTTTTGAATTTGAGGATGAGTACGATCTTGAGCGAGTGCTTGAACATGAACCATGGACATACGATAAACACCTAGTGATCTTTGAGAGAGTATTAGAGAATGTTCCAATCACTGCCATATCTTTCAAGTTCACTACATTTTAGGTTCAGATTCACGATCTACCAGTGCACTGCACGACTCAGGCAACCCGTGATTCCATTGAAAACTCTATGGGTACGATTCTTCATATGACAGATATCGAAGAGGTGGGTGGAAAAGGCAACTACCTACGTGTGCATATACGTATGGATATCTCAAAACCACACAGTCGAGTGAGGAAAATTTGGTCAGATGGTAGAGTGATAGGATGGGTTGCCTTGAAATATGAGAGACTACCAAACTTCTGTTATTGGTGCGGTCGAGTAACTTATGATGAACGAGACTGTGATTTATGGCTTCGAAGCAAGCTTACTCCGTGTAGAGATGACCAATAGTTCGGGGTGTGGATGAGGGTGGAAGTCGATCTCTTAAGTCGAAAAACATCCCTAACTGTTGACGGTACTCACTTAAGTTTCTCGGGGCCACCTCCACGACAAACCGTATGCCTCGAGGAACAGCAACGCCGATAACACCACTAACCAGGAGGGTGACCGGTCCGAGAAAGAAAAGGGAAGTGAGTAACACCCAAATCCCGGATTTTCAGGTAATATTAAAGACCATTGACGATGATATCGGTTACAAATCCCCCATGATCCCTGTTATTGAATTGAAGAGCAATTATGAGTCGGACCAAACAGATGGAAACGTACCCATTAAATGTGCTTCCAAAGTGACCAATCAATCAAACCAAACAAAGCCCAACCCAGGGGGCCATGACACGAAATTACTCGACCCAAAAAGTGGATCAGTTGAAGACATAAAGCCGAATTGCATCCTAGTTACTCAAGGGAACGTCCAAGCATCCAACAGGGATCCAAAGGGTTCCCAAACTACATGGAAAAGAATCATTAGAAGTCCAAGCCTAGTTAACAATGAAGTTATCATTCATGACCCTACCTCTCGAAGAGAATTGCACGCCACAGAGAACACTCGACCAACAAAACGCCAAGCTCTAGACAGCAATGAAGTCTGTCATCATTCTCCAATGGTGGTGGCTGTTGAATAGCCCCGTCGATCCCAATGAATTGCATCAATTGGAACTATCATGGACTAGGGCAACCACGAGGTTCTCGAACTCACGAAATTGGTGAAAAAACATTCCCCCTCAATAGTTTTTCTCATGGAAACCAAAGCAAAAGATGATTTTCTAAAGATGCTCTGTTCAAAGCTCAAGTTTAATAATTATTTCATTGTTCCTCGAATTAACACAGGTGGTGGGCTAGTTCTGTATTGGAAGGATGGGATAGGTCTCCATATTTTTAACTCCTCGCCAATGTATATTGATGCAGTAGTTAACCCAAGTTTGGATGATGCCTGGCGATTCACAGAATTCTACGGAGATCTTATAATTGCTAATCAGGAACATTTTTGGGCACTTCTTAAACATCTCTGTCTGTAAGTAAATCTTCCATGGTTATGCATAGGCGATTTTAATGAAATAGCCAAATCAGAAAAAAAGAAAAAGAAAAAAAAAGGGTGGTGCAAGTCGACCGGAGAGACAGATGGTTGCTTTTAGAGAGGCATTAGATTTTTGTGGACTTCGAGATCTTGGGTATGTGGGGTCTCCTTTCACATGGTGCAATAATCAGTTCAAAGGGGTAATAACATGGATCAAACTTGACAAGGAGACAAAAACTTGCACAAATACAAGGATAGAAAAACTCCATTGATTTAGGAAATAGCATAGCTACACCTAGAGCAGAGAGCAACCCACGGTTCTTGACTTGACTTGTGTTGTTGCTGTAGACTGTACTAGTCCACTACTTTTATTTTCTATATCATGGAAATGGGAAAAATACAATTGTCTTGTTGGTACGAATATATGGAAGAGAGCTTATTGTCATTATTGTCAAACCTATAAAATATGCAGTATCATCAATAGGAATTCTTTCCTTAATAATTATATATTCCTGTTGTTCTTAATAATAATTGTCTTGTTGGAATGAAAATAAAAGGAAGGGATGTGTTAATGTAGCTTATGTAATGAATTATATGAATGAAATGGTGATAATTTATTATTCATTTGAGCATTGTGTTTTTTTTTTTTTTGTTACTAGGAGTGGATTCGAGTATTCTAGGAGGCACATCTTTCACTAATCTTATAGAAGATAGTTATAATGAATATATGTTAGGATCTTCACATATAAGTGGTGAAGATAGTGTTTCACAAGCTCAAGCATTTAGGCAAATGTCTCCACCCCAAGCTGAATCCATAGCTAAGAAATTACAACGTGGCAGCAACTTCTCCATACAAGAAGACATGCTTCTTATGTTTGCAACATATTGGTCAAGAATTTGGGAGTACTACCACAAGTGGAAGACCTTCACTTTGGAGTGTATGGTGGGTTCTCTAATGAATCGATGGTCAACAATTCAACTTTGCACCAATAAGTTTTATGGGTTTTTGTCACAAATTGAATCAAAGAATAAAAGTGGTAAGACTGACGAAGACAAGGTACAACTTATAAAGAAATTTGTGTTAATTTGCTAATTTGTTCCGACTATTTCAAGATAGCAACTATGAACTATGTGTTAATTTTTAAGCTTGATGCGACAAAACAGATCTATCAAGTATTCCAGGGTTCCAAATTTCAATATGAACATTGCTGGAATTTATTAATGCACACACCAAAATGGTTGGTTATTGTTAACAATCAGCAACCCAAAAAAAAGATGGAGATTTAAGGCATCTTCACCTTCTAATCTATAGTCAATAACTTTAGAGGATGATTATATTCCACAAGTTCCAATTGTAAACTTAGAGAGACCACCAAGGGTGAAGGCCGAAAAAAAAAGAAAAAAGATTGAAGAAACAAAAGTTCAAAGAAGGTATAACTTCACATATGGAAGACATATTGAATGTCAAGATGAAAGAAATAATAAAAATGAGTGAGATGAAAATAACTTGTATTGAGAAAGGACGTCTTGCAGACCATGTGCATGAAATGGCGCGAATTCAACTTAAGGATAAAAAACTTGAAATGACAAAAATGAAAATGTAACTGGATATGAAAAAATTGAAAGAAGAATATGAAATGGAAAAATTGAGAATGGAAAAGCTAAAGGAGGACAATGAAATGGAGAAATTGAGAATGAATCAGATGAAGGAAGAAAAAGAGATTATGATGATGGATGCAAGTACTTTGTCTTCAGTGCAGCAAGAATATATTCGTCAATGCCAAATGGAAATCCTTGAAAAATGAAGGTCTCATTCTCAGACTATTATAATCATTGAAAGCTCGAAAATGTGTTGAAAACACAAGAGCTTGTTTAGATCCCCAATTCAAATTACGGCTTGATTAATTTTACACTAACTTAATACTAAGTGCAGAATAGTGTAAACGCAAGCAAACAAACAAGTGAGTTACTCTAATTCATATTTAAAGCAACACAACAATAAAATGAAATGAACAAGAGTAGGGAAGAGAAATGCAAACACAGATAACACCGAGATGTGTTATCGAAGAGGAAACCGAAAAACTCGGCGAAAAACCTCTCCGCCGCCCTCCAAGCGATAATCGATCCACTAGACAATCAGTTAGGATACATGGGTGAGTAAGAGAACCTCCAAGCCTAATCTACCCTCTGTATCTAAGCCCTCCAAGCTCCTACTCCAACAAGGCTTCTCGAAACCGTGTCTTGTCTAGCTCTCTGAATCCCGCAACAAGTTCCATGTTGCATTTGTCATCCTTGGCTTCTTCCAATGCTTCCTAGCAACTCCAAAAACACTCACTACACTCTGAAAAGGTGTGGATTGTGTTTTGGTTACAAATCTCCTCTCAATGTATGATAATGGGAGAGGGAATGAGAAGAGGCTACAATGAATTCTCACTAAGGATGAGTAGCTCTCTCTCTAAAAGATGGGTGCGTGTTGTAGAAAACCTATCTAGGGTTTTTCTCTCTAAATAGCCTCTCTTATATTTGTGGGTAATGAGGGTATATATAGTATGGGTGAAGGGTAAGAAATTCACACATAAAAATCCTCTAGGTAGAATGTTTCGCGACTGTCTCTTGGGAAGGCCTTACCCGCGAGACACTCGCGAAAACGACAGCCTGGCACGACTCTTCAGCTTCCAGTCATGTGCTCCTCACATGCTCTTTTGCGGCTTAGTTTCTCGCGAAATCCACTAATTCTTCATTTAAGCTTGAGTCTTCATCAACTTAATACTAAACCCAATACAATAAAATCCCACAAAATACAAGGAACAAAATTAGAGCAATTACAACACTTTTTGTCATGGAATAAAGTCAACATAAAACATAGTTGTAAATCACAACTTTACAATCTCCCCCTTTGGCTATTCCGTGAAAAAACACCCTATAATAGACTCCAGACTTAAACGTGAGTTTAGGAACAATGGCAAAACTCACTCACACCAAAATCTAGAAGTTGTGTAGCACTTGGAACATATATACTTGTAACCTGAAACACTTGCACAAAACACATTAGATCCTCAAGGTAAATCAAGTGATAAACGGACAAGTATAATGTAACAAGTAAAATGCGATCAAGTAAACATATTGTGAAACATATGAACAACTTGATCAAACATATGACAGTCATATGGAAATGAGCACAATGATCATATAGCAAAGCAAATGATCATCCGAACATGCAATCAATAAAGCACAATAGCAAAAGTATAAATGCATGTCCAACACTCAACCAATGCAAAATACATGAAGTATATGCATCTAGGAACAAGATCCTACTAGGGCACAAGAGCATGATGCGATGAGAGCAGTAAAGCATAGATGAAACTAAGCAAACCTCAAAGCACCATAAAACAACGAGAAAACAAGCATAAAGTAAAAGAAGGTTTTCTCATAAAAGAATGCCTTCTCTCCCTTGGTATATGCATCTCCCCTATGATTTTCTCCCCCTACGAATGTGCACAAGGTAGAATTACTCCTCCTAAGAGTGTGCACATGAGTCATATAGAAATAACGAAAGTATACACTCCCTATTTTTGTCACGAATAGACAAATGAATCAAGAGGAAGGTGGGAAAGAAAAGAAGATATGACAAAAATGATGCATGAAGGGTGTAAGATGAATGAGAAAATGAAGCTCAAAAAAAAAAAAAAAAAAAAACAAAGACAACTTAAAACATGCTACAAAGTATAAAGAACATGACATGCTAAGGATAATGGAACATGATGTAAACCTAGGCATAACATAGACACAAGAACATGTTATGTGTGCTAAAAGGTCTAAAAAGACTTAACTAGCATGAGTGAAGTGCAAAACATGTCAAGTGTTATAGTGTGTGCAGTAAGGTGCATCTAGTGTGCATGTGAGATGCATGACCGATGCATGAATAAGCACTCACGGGGCAAAGTGCATAAAACACACCACCAATGAACAAAACATGATAAACATGAATAATTATGGTGATCCCCAAAGTTTGGTACTCATCGGAGTCCAAAACAACGAGAAAATGTCATTTGAGTATTTTATCAAACACTTAGAGTGCACACACTACACATGTATGATAAACAATGCAAGAACATATGAAAATCTTGCCTTAATACATGTTATTTTTGCCACAAGGGGCCAACATCCAAAGCAAATTATCATTTAAAACAAAGCCCAATCAAAAAGATTGATAAAAAATAAGTTTTCCAACTCCTATTTGAGAAAATCCCAACTATGAACATAAAACCCCAAAAAACATAATCTAAGGATCAAAATCAATGAAAAGTGTTAAAGATTACCTTAGAGATGTTAATGGAATGAAAAACACTTGAATTTAGTTGGGTTTTGCTGTAGAAACATTAAAACAAAGGTTTGGGAGAAGATGGGAGACGTTTAAAACAAATGACCTACGAAATGACCTTTAAAAAGTTGATCTAGAAATTTTCGTTGGTATCTCGCTGGTTAGCTTCCCGCGAAAATTTCGCTGGTATCTCGCTGGTATTTCATTGGTAAGCCTTACTCTCAAAATAGTCGCAAAACAGTCGCGAAACTCTCTGTGTAAAGCTGAAAAACTTGAGGATTGGACCATTTAACTTCCAGCTGAGCTTAAACGTGAAATGGGTCACGAAAACACCCAGAAAACATGTTTTTCACACAAAAACAATTTGAAAAACATTGACAAACATGGGTGATACAAATCTCTTCCAAAAGCAAACAAAAAGAACAAAAATCTTTTTGGTTTGATCCACATATGGTTGAGCATACACACATCACATTTGAACATGTGCAATCACACAAATGAAATAGACATTCATAGAACATTAGACTTGTGTGTTGTGTGTGTGGATCAAGTGTGGAATAGTCCTTAGACTAGAGTGAAGTTTCAATGATCAATTCAATCAAGTCATACACAACTAATACTAAATCAAGTGGTCTATCTCGATAATAGAAATGAACATATATGACCTCCCACAAAAATGATTACAAAATCTTTGAAGCTTTTCATTTGGCTTCTTTAAAAATCATAACATTTGATCATTTTTGAACAATACATCTCATTTTGAGATTGGTGCTTGAAATTTTTTGATATTTTAATATTGAGAATAAGCCTTTGGCTTTTTGAGTTCCATACATTTCAATACAAGAGTCGCTTTCCCTTTTTCCTAGTCAAATACTAGTATGTGCGACAGGCTTTTGCAGCTCATTATCTCTTTTCATTTTGAGATTTACATTTGGTGAACTCTTTTGTAAAAACATAAAAATAAAGTGGGAAGAGATATACGTACAAGTCTATGCAAGTATCAAGACCATCAAGACTATTGACCAATCATTCATGACAAGCTTGAAGATCTATTTACAACAATCACACATAGTTTTCAAGATTTCTCCCACAAAGATATATGTGCATACATAACAAGCTAAGCTCATAAATGCACTATGCCATTAGTACGAAGGTACTAGGCCAAACTCACCTCTTATTTTGTATGATTAAGAGAGCGCATTAAACTTGTTTTGTTGCAATGTGATCCTACTAACTAAGAATATATGTTGGGTCACTCCTTTTTTCTTTTTCTTTTTTTGCTGCAATATGATCCTTGTACAAACACCAGCCAAGGCATGTGTAAATGCTGACGTGGTTGAATCGGAACCCTACACGTGGGCTAGTTGTGAGGAAAGAAAGGAGAAAGTTGGCTGAAAAAAAGGATCTTTGGCCCGTGCCAATGGTGTAACCATCTTAGGGAAGAGTGAGATTTGCACCTAGCATGGACACCCAACACTAGCGTAAAAGGGAGATAGCAATCCCCTATAATCAGATGCTAAAAAACACCATTTATTGGTTGAGCTTGTGTTGGAACACTGCTGAGGACATATGCATCACTCCTAGTATCCCTAATGTCCCTTTCCTTGTCAATGGCTTTCTTTCCAAGTTGTAGTAGAGTCGCCTTTCATCCACTACCCTGACATTAGCGTGTTTTCTCTCTCCTCCAGCCTTAACATAGTACAATAGCTGTATTTGGATTTAAATAGAGGAATCATGATTTGACACCTATCCTTATGTACCTAACAACATTTCTCGTACTATAAGAAAAACATGTTGCTGAACAATTAGGGCAAGAACCTAGAAAGATAGAGAGAAAGAGGCAGAAGCTTGGGTAGGAAAAGTAAGGTAGAAATAAAGGCTTTCTTTGGGAAGAACATCACCATTGTATGAAAACCTTGACTTTCACATAATAGAGAGATCTAAGAGTGAGGGACATTCTCCCCTTTGCTCACCTGTGGTTTTTCATCCCTTTCAAAGGGTTTTCCACGTATTTTCCCGTGCCTTCATTACTTTCTTTATTTAGCATATGCATTTCTCTAGACATTAAAGTTTTAAAGTTTCCATTTTTATTGTTCACAAGCTTTTTCACTTAAATGAACTATTAGATTCATTATTCATTCTCTTACATTGTTTTGATAATCTAACTTGCATGTACATTTTTGGCAACTTCACTAGGGAGAATCTCTAGTTATTTTCGCTTTAGTTATAGGCGGAAATGCATTTTTCGTCCTTACATTTTTTGGCCTCATTCTCATTTTGGTCCCTACTTTTAGTACCTAAAATGAAAAATGCATTCTATTTTGGTCCCTACCATCATCTCAGTAACAAAAATTGTTTACGTGGCAGACGAAGTGTACGGTTGGCACACTAAATGCTGACGTGATCATTAAAACAATAATAAAAAATTTTATTTAGCATTAAAAAAATGTCATGTCAGCATCTAAATTTAAAAAATTAATTTATTAATTTGAACTAAATAAAAAACCAAAAATCACATGAGTTGAGATCTAAGTTTATCTTGAACAAGAATTACAAGAACACAAACACAGATTTAAGAATAGAAAATTAAAAACCAAAAATCACAAATCTAGAAAATAAGAACACAAAATTAAACACAAAAATAATTCTCCAACTCCAATCTCTGCGCAAGCTATCTTTGGCCAAAAACAATCTCACTAGAACCATAACTCCCAACATTGCACGACTGGACAGTCTTCGAGTGCTTGATTTGAGTGAGAATGGCCTATTTGGAGCAATACCAGGGGATTTCTTTAGGCAATGTGGATCTCTATGAGTCATTTCATTGGCCAAGAACATGCTTTGTGGGAAAATACCAGACAGTTTTAGCTCGTGTTCAACTCTTGTGTCTATTAACTTTTCGTCGAATAACTTTTTAGGGTCTTTACCACTAGGGATTTGGTCTTTGAAAGGGCTTAGATCCCTGGATTTATTGGATAACACCTTGGAGGGTGAGATTCCAAAGGGGATTGAAGGTTCGAATAATTTGAGAGCCATTAACTTAGGTAAGAACTAGTTCTCTAGGAAGGTTTGATGACATTGGAAGTTGTTTGCTTTTGAGGTTCATTGATCTTAGTGAGAATTCATTTTCCGGGACCCTTCCAAAGACATTGCAGAAGCTTTCATTGTGTAATTTTGTGTTTTTATTTTCTGGGTTTGTGATTTTTGGTTTTTAATTTTGTATTCTTAAATCTGAGTTTGTGTTTTTGTTGTTCTTATTTAAAATAAACTTAGATCTCAATTCATGTGATTTTTGGTTTTTAATGCTGTTTTTAATTTATTTATTTTAGTTAAAATTGATAATTTTTTTTAAAAAAAAATTTAGATGCTGACGTGGTATTTTTTTAATGCCACATAAAAAATTTTATTATTATTTTAATGGCCACGTCAACATTTAGTGTGCCAACAGTACACTCCATCTACCACGAAGACAATTTCCTTTAGTACGAGTTTTTCATTTTAGGGACTAAAAGTGGCAAATTAAAAAGTAGAGACCTAAATGAGAATAAGGCCAAAATATAGGGACGAAAAATGCATTTCTACCTCAGTTATATTTCTAGTTGTTCTCTCTTTTGTCATATATTTGGTTGTCTCTCTTTGGCTATTCAATGCCTCTGAGAAAGAAGAATGCAGTGGCCCAAGCAGGTTCAAATGGGGAACAGCAGGTTGAAGCAAGCATTAACCATGTTTCCATGCACATTAAGGGTACAGAGTCCTCTAAAGAGGTTAGACAACCCAGCAATAGGGACCTCGTGGCAGCCATTAAGGACCTTTAACGTTCTCAGGCCATTATGTGGGTAAAGTTCCAGTCCTTGCGCCAAAAGATATCCACCCCTCAGACCCCAGAAGAAGGCTAAGCACCTTAGGGAGAGACCAAATGGTCGAACCTTGTTCCACCTCAAAACCAAGATCCGCTTCTCAATTAGGAGCACAAGGCACCCCCACAACCCAAGGGATTTCAAGCATCTCCCTACCTAACTAAGGAGGATGTTGCAGCCATTCTACTTGAGGCTAGAAAGGTGGAGAGTTCTGCTTCCATTGAAACGAGACCTCCTTACCCTGAGGAGATGGCTAGGAAACCCTATCCTTACTAACTACACATCTCCTATATTTACTAAGTATGATGGTATGACTGGGAATGCTAGAGAGCATAATAGGAGGTATATGGATGCTTTGATAGCGCACTCTTATGACCATGAGTTGAGTCTCAGGGAGTTTTCCAAGTCCCTAGAAGGTCGAGCCTTTACTTGGTATACCATCCTTTTACTAGGGTCGGTCTTAAGCTGGAATGATATGGCTACCCAATTCATGAAAAAGTTCTTTGCTTTGGATGAAAAGCTTACTTTATCAAATCTGCAATAGGAGAGGCAGAGGATCTCTGAGGTGTTACTAGACTACATTCGTAGGTTCAGGGACCTCTCTTTGATATGTTATGATCCTGTGGAGGAATAAAGATTGGTGGACAATTGTATTGCTAGTATGTTATATGAATACCACCCTTAGTTGGAGAACTTACAGATCCTAAGTTTCACAAGGCTGGTTGAAGCATCTGGGAGAATAAGCATGTTGGCGAGAAAACCTTCCAAGAGCTCAACTTTACAAGCCACAAGCGCTCTTAAGAAATCTTGGAAATGGGAGAGCAAAAAGACAGAAGTAGTATGGTAGAGGAGACAAAGAAGGTTACTAAAGGCAGGAAGAGGGAGAGAAGTGGTATTCCTCCCCCTTTTACTGTCTTAGCAGAAAAGCTATATAGCATCCTAGAGGCTTGGGTGAAAAATGACATAGTGGTCTTACTCAAATGCAAACATAAGCCAATAGAGGAGGAAAAGTGAGTTGTGCTTTACTGTAGATATCACAAAAGGAGTGACCATCATACCATGGATTGCTACGCTCTGAGAAACATCTTCCATGAAAAGATGGCAAAGGGTGATTTGGTTATCAAGAATGGGAAGTGCACAAACCAAAGGATACACAAACATGAGGTAGCGATGGCATTTTTCATAAGTTGTGAGGACCCTATGGAAGAAAAGGCTAGAAGCATGGTCAGCAGTAATGCTGCACCCCCATCATTGCAAGATGAAGAAATGGCGTTGACAATCTAGCAGGATAATAAATTTTGTTCCTTTCTTGAAGGAATAGGTCTCAGACCATTGGTTTGAAGAAAGGCAGCACAAGCCTTAACCTGAGTGGTGGAAAGAAGCTAGGGAGTGGTTGCTTCTAAGGGAAACTTATTGCAGGTATCATGTCAAGAAACTAGGGAATCGATGACTTTCTCTGTCAGGAACTTAGCCAACCAAGCAGTTGATAGCGAAAGGCCCTTATATGTCACCAGCTTTCTTGGGAGCCTCTCAAATCAAGAGGGCCTTGGTGGATACTGGTGCTTCCACCAATATCTTCCCCTCCTGACATTGGATGCCTTAGGTATCCTGCGAGAAAGGATCATTCGAAAACCACTTCAAGTGGCAGGGATATGGGCATTACAGCAATGTACTTTAGGGCATGTGTCCTTGGATTTGAGGGTAGGGCCTACAAGGGAATGTACTCTTATGCATGTAATGTTTGGTGATACTTCATACCACATTATTTTAGGCTGCCCTTGGCGCAAAGCGGACAAAGTTGTGGCTTCTGTGTATCACTAATGTGTAAACGTCGTTTGGAGAGGCAGACTTGTGACCATTAAAGTCACCAGAATGCCTTATGACAGAGCAGAACTCCACTACGCAGTGGCAACTTTGTATCAGGGGTTTAAACCTAAGGGAGAAAATAAGATCCTTCCTTTCAATGCCACTGTCTTAGAAAGGGGAGAGGAAGATGATGGAGAAGTTGTAGAGCCTGAGAGGCATCCTAAGATAAGGAGAATCACCAAGCTTGAGTTCTGACGGTCAAAGGAAGATAGTCGAAAGAATGGCGGGCCTAACCCCTTTAGCCTTACTTAACAATCAAAAGGGGTGCACGTAGTTGAAGAACCTTTGAGAGAAGCCCCTGATTGTATGAACGACGTTGTCAAGAACGTCCAAGAAGAACTTGTTGAGGTCAATCTCAGCGATGGGATGAGAAGAAAGAATGGCCAACATAAGTAAATGTTTTTCGGAAGAAGAAAAGAGAAGGTTGATATCTTTGTTGAGAAAATACAAAGTTGTTTTTGCCTAGAAATATGAAGAAATGCTAGGCTTTGATCCTAAGTTAGTGACACACAAGCTAAATGTCAATCCCAAGGCCAAGCTTGTGGAGCAACTAGCTAGGAAGTACTGCTTGGATGTTGAAGAAAAGATTAAGGTTGAAGTGGACAAGCTTTTGAAAGCAGGGTTCATAGAGGAGATCAAGTGTCCAGAATGGTTAACTAACATAGTGCCCATGAAGAGAAAGGCAGGTTCATAAGGATATGTGTGGACTCTAGAGATCTTACTAAGTCCTGTCCTAAAGATGAGTTCTCACTGCCTAATGTTGACATTCTGGTGGATGCAAGTACTGGTCACAAATGCTTTTCCCTTATGGATGGCTACAGTGGTTACAACTAGATCTTCATGGAGCCAGCAAATGCTCAAAAAACCGCCTTCAGGACACCCTTCAGGAATTACTACTACAAGATGATGTCTTTTGGATTGAAGAATGCCGGTGCTCCCTATCAGAAAACCATGACCTTGATTTTTGGTGACATGTTACATAAGCAAGTGAAGGATTGTGTCGATGATCTAGTGCTAAAAGCATAGAACTAGGTTGAGCATTTATTGCACTTGAGACAAGTTTTTGAAAGATGCAAGTATAACCTGAGGATGGACCCTTTGAAGTGTGCCTTTGGGGTATCCTCAGGGAAGTTCCTAGGGTTCCTTGTCCACCAAAGAGGAATTGATTTAGATCCAACAAAAGCTAAGGCAATAGCTGCATTCACCCCGTTAATAACCTTGAAAGAGTTAAGGAGTTTTGTGGGAAAAGTGTCCTACTTGAGAAGGTTTATGTTAGGGTTGACTAAGATCTTAAAGCCTTTGGTTGAATAAACCAAGAAAGGGACCGCTTTTATGCGGTGTGATCAATATGAGGGGGTGTTTAAGAAGATACAATCTATTCTGGTGGATCCTTATACCATGGTTGCTCCATCACCCGGTAAGCCTTTTTTGTTATACATAGCCAACATAGAGAAATCGTTGGGGGCATTATTGGCCCAGGATCATGGAGGTGTGGAAAAGCCAGTGTATTATATTAACAGGCTCATGAAGTGACCAGAGCTGAGGTACTCCATGGCTGAAAATGTATGTTTATCCTTGGCTTTTACTATGTCAAAATTCAATCTAGTTGGTAACCAAGATTAATCCTATGAAATACCTCCTACCCCGCCCTCAATTGTCGGGGAGAATGGCTCAATAGGTTATCCATGCATCGTGCCATGATATTAGGTGCATAAGACCATTCGCCATTAAGGGGCAGACAATGGCTAATTTACTAGCCAACTTCGTTGGGACAAGTGATTTCTCACTCCCTAACAGGAAGTTCTAGTGACAGAGGAGCAAGAATGGTTTATGCACTTTGATGGCTCATCTACATTCTAGGGATGAGGAATAGGAGTGGTGTTGAAGTCAATAGGGGAGGAACACACGTTTGCTTACAAATTGCGTTTCCCCTGTTCAAACAATGAAGTAGAGTATGGAGCCCTAGTAGTGGGATTGAAGGCTACCAAGAGACTTGACATAAAGAAGTTGAAAATATTTGGGGATTTTGAGTTAGTCATTAAGTAGATTTAGGGAACCTATGGAGTAAAGAATCCTAGCTTAGCCGCCTATAGGGCCACAGCATAGGAACTCATAAAACACTTCACCTCCATACAAGTTGGCTGATTCACTGGCCACCCAGCCACCAAGTCTATGCTAAAGAAAGAGAAGATGACACTTCGAGTAGAGAAATAACCTGGCCTGACCAAAAGCAAGTTGTGCCTCCTAGAAGATTAGAGAGAGCCCTTATTAAAGGCAATGACCCAAGCTAGGGACATTGGGTCAAGTTTGCCATCAAATATGAAAGACTTCCTCAAGATCAATGGAGACTTGTTTTTAGAGGAGCAGAAGGTTTGCTAATGAAGTGTGTCTCAAGGCAAGAAAGGCTAACATAGTTGTATAAGTTACATCACGATATTTGTGGGGTGAACCTTGATGTCGGAATATACAGAAGATTGCAGAGGTTGGGGGTCTTTTGGCCGGAGATGGCCAGTGACGCCAGGGAAGAGTATAGAGACTGTAAAACTTGTTCTATGATACCCCCAGATCAAGCTGAAGTGTTAAATGGTGAAGATCAAGAAGAAGATTGGCAGGATTCATACCCGAGGTACCTTTTAGAAGGTGTACTACCTGCTGATCGGTTGAAAAAGGAAAAACTTAAGAGATTTGCAACAAGATTCAAGGTGGTGGATGGGAAGTTATTTAAGAGAAGCTTCCAAGGGAAATGGTTGGTGTGCATTTCCAACAAGGAGATAAAGGGTATTCTCTCGGACTTGCACAAGGGGGAGCCAGCAAGACACCTTGTTGGAAGAAAGCTATGGCAAATGGCTTTGCACTAGGGATACTACTAGCCTACCATGCAAAGAGATTCCTAGAATTTTACTGAGAAGTGTCAAGAATGTCAAAGGCAAGGAGATGAGATACATACCAGCCACCAAAGCCTTCACCCAACTACAGCTCCATATCCTTTCCATAGTTGGGGGCTAGATTTCATAGATCCTATAAATCCCCCTTTTAAAGGATGCATTTGGATTTTGGTAGGCATTGAATTATTTACCAAGTGGGTAGAAGCTGGTCATGAAAAAACCAATGAGTAGCTTAGTGGCTAATTTTCTAAGGGAAAATATAATAGGTCGTTTTGGGGTACTAAGCAAATTTATTTCTGATAACGACAAGCTATTCCTGAATAAGGATGTGCGTCGTTTAACAGAGTGGTACTCCATTGCTCACACGACATCAATGCCTTATTAACCCAAAGGAAATGGCCAAGCTAAGGCCTCCAACAAAAGGTTGCTAAAGATATTGGGAAAAATGACTAAGGAGAATGAAAAAGGATGGAGAAAGGAACTTCGTACAGCTTTGTGGACTCATAGAATAGTCAAATCATAAGCTATAAGAGCCTCTCCTTTTTCCCTAGTCTATGGCATGGAGTCTGTCATCCCAATAGATTTAGTAAGGCTAGTAATGAAGCTAGCAAAGATAGCAAGGACACCCAGAGAAGACCTCTTAGAGATTGATGAAGAAAAGCGAGACAATGCTGGCTCTCATAACCGTCTTTACCAGGCAAGTATGAAGGTGAGGCATGAAGGCTAAGTTAAAGAAAGAAAGTTTCAAGTGGGAGAACTTGTTTGGAAAATAGCCCCTCATGTACTAGGTGTGGCTGGAGCCATTAGACACAAGTTTTCACCAAAATGGGAAGGACCTTACATTGTGGAAGAAGCACACCAAACCAAACATTATTGGCTGAAAGATCAAGCAAGTACAAAGGCATATAGCCCAGTTAATAGAGCTCACCTTAAGAAGTATTACGCTTAATTTTGTCACCTGATACTTTCGGTTCTACAAATTTATACTACTATAAATAAAACCTTTTCCATTTAGATACTTCATATTTTACCGTTCGTGATAAGCATGTAAAGTTTAATATCCTAACTAAATAAAAACATAATAGAATTCACAATAATTGGGTCTCCTATGACCATAAAATATTACAACTTGAAAATTAAATAATGTTTGTAAGAACACTAATGTTTTTAAGAGAAAAATCCGAATGGCTCAGAGCTCTTAGCTCACCTTCCAAATTTTCAATTTCTTTGTTCAAAGAACCTTGTTCTTCTACAACACCTTCTAGCTGAGTTTAAAGGGCGAAACTGGCTTCCTGCTTGGATGACAAATCCTCTTGAAGCAAGGACAACGAAAAACCCATGCTCTCAGCATCACCTTTGTGGAATGGAATTCATCAAAGGAAAGAATCAAACTATCCATTTTACCTTTAGACTGCAATTAAGTCATGACAAACCCAATTCGCTCTAAAATAAAGCTCCTAAATGGTAGTGTCCACTTGTCAGTATCTCCCATCATCTTAGGATACTTTGAAAGTAGTTTAGAACACAATACTTTAAAAAAGGGAGAAAGCAAATAGAACAGTGGATTGGGCCTACCTTGGTGCTTTCACTTTCTCGATCTTTGGAAGTGACTTCTATGAAATCCTCTTTCTCTTGGGGATTGTCAGTGTACATCCAATTAGAATCCCCCCTTTCAGCATCAGATTATGTTTCCTCCTCAGAAACCACTTCCTGTACAAAGGCAGCTTGTGCCAAAGGAGTGGCTTTCGCTTTTGTCTAAGTCTAAGGTGCAGCTTCTCCAACCTACCAAAGGTAGGAAGGAAAGGAAGTCACGCACGCCATTGATCAAGAAGTCATTATAGAAGAATAAAATAGGAAAGGAAGGTACATACTCTTGGTTTATTCACAGCAGGAAACTTGATGTTTTTCCCTTTCCTTTTACTAGTTGAAGGTTTGGCTTTGACAGAGAGTTTCAAAGTCAGATCACCCTAGACGATAGGTGGAATGTACACACGTTGGGATCCACTTTCTCTAAAGTTTCAAAATCATCCTGGAAACGTGCTTGTAGATGGGAAGTAAAGGCATAAGCAACAAAAGAAAGTTTTTCCTCAGTCCAAGAAGCATCTCTATAACGAGAAACAGTTTCATTTTTCAAAGAATGGAATAAGGATGGAAGTCCACCCTCAATAGGGGAATAAAGTCTTGCTGTCCAATCAGTAGGATCGTCCAACAACTTGAAAAAGAAGCTATCAAAAGATACCACAATCTTATTCCAACACCATGATTGTGGTAACCCTTGGGGAGATGGCAGACTAGTCTTAAAGGAACTTAAAGCTTTAGGAGCAGGAGCATAATTCCTAAAGTACTCCTACAACCAGATCTATAAGAATGCTATGGGTACAAAAGTTTCTACTTGAAATCAACCCCAAGAGTGTTGCAGGTCGAGGGTGAAACAATCTAGATGGGAATACGAAGTCCCTAAGAAGTAAGGGGCAAGGGGGAAAAAGTGTCATTTGGCCAATTTAACAGCTAAGGTGAAATGTCTACTCAGGATCTTCTCATGAGGATGTCCTTCAAATAAATGGCGGGATAGTAAGAAGCAATAAAAGCCTCAAGTTCATAAGGGCTAGAATTCCCTTCTGTTGCTTGAAAATGTGTTGAAAACAAAAGAGCTTGTTTAGACCCCCAATTTCAAAGTTACGGCTTGGTTGATTTTACACTAACTTAATACTAAGTGCGGAATAGTGTAAACACAAGCATACAAGCAAGAGAGCTACTCTAATCCATATTTAAAGCAACACAGCAATAAAATGAAATGAACAAGAGTAGGGAAGAAAGATGCAAACACAGATAACATCGAGACGTGTTATCGAAGAGAAAACCGAAGAACTCGGCAAAAAACCTCTCCGCCGCCCTTCAAACAGTAATCGATCCACTAGACAATCAGTTGGGATACATGGGTTAGCAAGAGACCCTCCAAACCTAATCTACCCGATGTACCAAAGCCCTCTAAGCTCCTACTCCAACAAAGCTTCTCGGAACCGTGTCTAGCTCTCCGGATCCCGTAACAAGCTCCATGTTGCATCCGCCAACCTTGGCATCTTCCAATGCTTCCCAGCAACACCAAAAACACTCACTACACTCTGAAAAGGTGTGGATTGTGTTTAGGTACAAATCTCCTCTCAAGGTATGATAATGGGAGAGGGAAGGAGAAGATGCTACAATTAATTCTCACTAAGGATGAGTAGCTCTCTCTCAAAAAGATGGGTGTGTGTGTGTTGTAGAAAACCTATCTAGGGTTTTTCTCTCTGAATGGTCTCTCTTACATTTGTGGGTAATGAGGGTATATATAGTATGGGTGAAGGGTAAGGAATTCACACATAAAAATCCTCTAGGCAGAATGTTTCGCGACTGTCTCGTGGGAAGGCCTTACCCGCGAGACACTCGCGAAAACGACAACCTGGCACGACTCTTCAGCTTCCAATCAGGTGCTCTTCACATACTCTTTCGCGGCTTAGCTTCTCGCAAAATCCACTGATTCTTCATTTAAGCTTGAGTATTCACCAACTTAATACTAAACCCAATACAATAAAATCCCACAAAATACAAGGAATAAAATTAGAACAATTACAACACTTTTTGTCATGGAATAAAGCCAACATAAAACATAGTTGTAAATCACAACTTTACAATCTTCCCCTTTGGCTATTCCGTGACAAAACACTCTATAATAGACTCCAGACTTAAACGTGAGTTTGTGAACAATGGCAAAACTCACTCACACCTAAATCTAGAAACTGTGTAGCACTTGGAACATATATACTTGTAACCTGAAACACTTGCACAAAACACATTAAACCCTCAAGGTAAATTAAGTGATAAAAGGACAAGTATAATGTAACAAGTAAAATGCGATCAAGTAAACATGTTGTGAAACATATGAACAACTTGATCAAACACATGACAATCATATGGAAATGATCGCAATGATCATATAGCAAAGCAAATGATCATCCGAACATGCAATCAATAAAGCACAATAGCATAAGGATAAATGCATGTCCAACACTCGACCAATGCAAAATACATGAAGTATATGCATCTAGAAACAAGATCCTACTAGGGCACAAAACACACCACCAATGATCAAAACATGATAAACATGAATAATTATGGTGATCCCCAAAGTTTGGTACTCGTTGGAGTCCAAAACAACGAGAAAATGCCATTTGGGCATTTTATCAAACACTTAGAGTGCACACACTACACATGTATGTTAAACAATGCAAGAACATATGAAAATCTTGCCTAAATACATGTTATTTTTGCCACAAAGGGCCAACATCCAAAGCAAATCATCATTTAAAACAAAACCCAATAAAAAAGATTGACAAAAATTAAGTTTTCCAACTCCCATTTGAGAAAATCTTAACTGTGAACATAAAACCCCAAAAAGTATAATCTAAGGATCAAAATAGATGAAAAGAGTTAAAGATTACCTTAGATATGTTTATGAAATGTAAAACACTTGAAATTAGTTGGGTTTTGATGTTAAAGCATTAAAATAGGGGTTTGGGAGAAGATGGGAAAAGTTTAAAACAAATATCCCACGAAATGCCCTTTAAAAAGCTGATCTGGGAATTTTCGCGGGACACTGACTCGCGAAATTTTTCACGAGTAAGCCTTACTCGCGAGCTATTCACGAAACAGTCGCGAAACTCTCAGTACAAAGTTGAAAAACATGAGATTTGGACTATTTAACTCCCAGTTGAGCTTACATATGAAATGGGTCACAAAAACACCCAGAAAACATGTTTTTTACACAAAAACAACTTGAAAAACTTCGAAAAACATAGGTGATACCAATCACTTCCAAAAGCAAACAAAAAGAACAAAAAAAAATCTTTTTGGTTTGATCCACATATGGTTGAGCACACACACATCACATTTGAACATGTACAACCACACAAATGAAATACGCATTCATTGAACATTAAACTTGTGTGTTGTGTGTTGTGTGTGTGGATCAAGTGTGGAATTGTCCTTAGACTAGAGTGAAGTTTCAATGAT
Source organism: Quercus lobata (assembly GCF_001633185.2). Lineage (NCBI taxonomy): Eukaryota > Viridiplantae > Streptophyta > Magnoliopsida > Fagales > Fagaceae > Quercus > Quercus lobata. The sequence goes on from NW_022154835.1 coordinate 23,210, forward strand.
CAATTCAATCAAGTCATACATAACTGATACGAAATCAAGTAGTCTATCTCAATTATAAAAATGAGCATATATGATCTCCCACAAGAGAATGATTAGAAAATTTAGAAGCTTTTCATTTGGCTTCTACGTAATTCATGACATTTGATCCTTTTTGGAAAATACATCTCCTTTTGAGATCAGTGCTTGAAATTTTTGATATTTCAACATTGTGATTTAGCCTTTGGCTTTTTGAGCACCATACATTTCAATTTAAAAGGTCGCTTTCCCTTTTTCTTAGTCAAATACTAGTACGTGGGACAAGTTTTTGCAGCTCATAATCTCTTTTTCATTTTGAGATTTACATTTGGTGAGCTCTATTTGCAAAAATATAAAAATAAAAGTGGGAAGATATATAGGCACAAGTCTATGCAAGTATCAAGACAAACAAGACTATTGACCAATCATTCATGACAAGCTTGAAAATCTATTTACAACAATCACACATAGATTTCAAGATTTCTCCCACAAAGATATATGTGCATACATAACAAGTTAAGCTCGTAAATGCACTACGCCATTAGTATGAAAGTACTAGGCCAAACTCACATGTGAAAAGTGCTCAAACATATACGATCAAACTTTTTGAATTTTTCACTTTTTATGTGGTTTTGGATTTTTACACACACAAAACAAAGACATAAAAGTAAGATCAAGACAAAAACAAAACAATGCATATAAAGAGATGCATGATGCACAAATGCATGACAATGAAGCATTTAATGCATGAAGGGTCCTACAAAGATCGAAAGAATTTGAACAAGGACCAAAGGAGCAAAAGCTCAACCATAAGAACCCTTCCTCATCCAAACAGAACAATTGTTTGGAATGAGTGCTCATGAGAAGTGAGACGAGGGTTGGAAGACTAAGAACCGGAGATGCACATAGACAAGGAGTTAAGAGCATTAAACACTTTCTTTAACAACATGTTATTATCACTCAAATCCGGTTTATCCTTTTTAGCACAACTTCCAAGAAGCTCAAGTTTCTCTTTTCTTTTAATTCTTTTAAGAGCTTGAAACTTAGCGCAATGAGGTCTTAGATAACTAAAGGCACCACAATGGTGACAAAGAATGTGTTTAGGTCCACTAGGCTTTTTAGAAAGGGATCTAGCAACATGAGTTTGTTCTCTCTTTAACTTAGGGCATTGAGGTCTTATGTGACCGATCACACCACAATGGTGGCAATTAGGAACAAACTTAGATCCACTCAATTCCTTATGATGGGACCTAAACAGAGACTTAGGCTTAAGAGCCTTTCTCTCCACCTTTTGGTTTCTTTTGTGTGGAGGAATATACACCGATTTGTCCTTTGAGGTAGAACATACAATAGGCACAAAATCGGGTACCACAACATGATTGCAACAAATATTATCATCCTTTTTAAGAGAAGGTTCAGCAATCAAACACTTGGCATGCATCTTAAGAGATTCATTTTCACATTTTAGCTCATCAACAAGTTTGTTAGACAAAACAAGTTTAGCATCCAAGTCCATATTCAAATAGTCAAACTCTTTCAGTTTTTCAAGAGAATTTTCAGTAAGATTCTTATATTTCTCAACCAATTTGTTGGATTCATTGAGTTTAGCAATCAAATCATCATTTTCACCAAATAACTTGCTCAAATCTTTATGAAACTTCTTAACCTTTTTCTTGAAGAGTTTGACGTTAGGAATATCAATAACACCCAAAGATTCATGTAAAATGTCATCACAATCATGAGGATTAACACTCATAGAGGTATTATCACAAACACATGGCATGTTACAATCAATAACATCCATAGAAGCATACAAAGCATTATCCATGGAAAAACACACAAGGGGTCAAGAATCACACTTAGGTAATGAAACCAAATCAAGTGTACCCGCTCTGATACCAATTTGTTGCTTGAAAATGTGTTGAAAACATAAGAGCTTGTTTAGACCCCCAATTTCAAAGTTACGGCTTGGTTGATTTTACACTAACTTAATACTAAGTGCGGAATAGTGTAAACACAAGCACACAAGCAAGAGAGCTACTCTAATCCATATTTAATGCAACACAGCAATAAAATGAAATGAACAAGAGTAGGAAAGAGAGATGTAAACACAGATAACACCGAGACGTGTTATCGAAGAGGAAATCGAAGAACTCGGCGAAAAACCTCTCCGCTGCCCTCCAAACGGTAATCGATTTACTAGACAATCAGTTGGGATACATGGGTTAGCAAGAGACCCTCCAAACCTAATCTACCCGATGTACCTAAGCCTTCCAAGCTCCTACTCCAACAGGGCTTCTCGGAACCGTGTCTTGTCTAGCTCTCCGGATCCCGTACCAAGCTTCATGTTGCATCCGCCAACCTTGGCATCTTCCAATGCTTCCCAGCAACACCAAAAACACTCACTACACTCTAAAAAGCTGTGGATTGTGTTTAGGTACAAATCTCTTCTCAAGGTATGATAATGGGAGAGGGAAGGAGAAGAGGCTACAATTAATTCTCACTAAGGATGAGTAGCTCTCTCTTAAAAAGATGGGTGTGTGTGTTAGAAAACCTATCTAGGGTTTTTCTCTCTGAATGGTCTCTCTTACATTTGTGGGTAATGAGGGTATATATAGTATAGGTGAAGGGTAAGGAATTCACACATAAAAATCCTCCAGACAGAATGTTTTGCGACTGTCCCGCGGGAAGGCCTTACCCACGAGACACTCGCAAAAACGACAGCCTGACACAACTCTTCAGCTTCCAGTCATGTGCTCCTTACATACTCTTTCGCAGCTTAGCTTTTCAAGAGCTTCTCGCAAAATCCACTGATTCTTCATTTAAGCTTGAGTCTTCACCAACTTAATATTAAACCCAATACAATAAAATCCCATAAAATACAAGGAACAAAATTAGAGCAATTACAACACTTTTTGTCATGGAATAAGGCCAACATAAAATATAGTTGTAAATCATAACTTTACACCTTCTCCTACAACGAAATCTATGCCCTATTTTAAAGAATCTGAGCTTATTTCTTAATCCACGCCATCAGCATACTCCCTCCAAAAGCATCTAATTCATCCCCAAAAGTTGGCCCTAAAACCTTTATCACCACCAACACTAGTGTCTTCCAGCACTTCCTCACTAGGGGCTTTTCCTTTCCTTGCCACCTTTAGAATAGGTTTCTTTAAGGTCTTCTTTACTGCATCATCAAGGAATTTCATAGCTTTAGCCTCATTAGAGGACAGAGATATATTAGCTACATCTCCATCACCAAATAGGGGAAGTCTCAATATCTCATAAACATCTTCAAGGGAAGGAAAGACTTCTTAACATCCTCGAAAGAAAGTATGGGTAGTATAATTCCACCGGTACAAAAGAGAAAGGAGGTTTTCACTATCCTTGTTGATATTTAGGCCAAAAAACACCAACACAATCTGCACAAGATGCACTATCTGCAAGATATCCATAAAAGGGCGACGTGTTAGCGCCCTTCGGCACTAACTTCTCCAACCTTTGGAAACTGAGGTGTGGGATTTGAAGACCACATCAATGGTAGGAGCAAAATCTCCATTGCAAGTACCGAGCCGAGGAACATGCTTTACTTCCAAATCCATGATCAGGAGATCATCAAGTTCCCCGCATGCTATGTAGGGAGGATCTACAGAGAAGGGAAAAGGTCCCCAATCATGACTTTTGTTGAACATATAATCTTCAAATAAAGATGGGATGATACACTACTCCATTGTGGAAAGTTTTTCATCTCCTCCTAACAATGGCCTATTGGTTTTGGGGTTTGAAGGTTTTATGACCTTTGAAGAACTAGATCTTAGATTGCATTTGACACCCATGAGTTTTGTTCTTGTGAAAATTCTAAGATTTGGGTTTGGAAAAGAAGAGGATAAGAAGAAGATGAGAAAAATGGGGAGAGAGAAGTAGTTTCTCCCTTTTATACCTTGGGCAATTATTCGTTTCCCTCTAAAAAGAATCATTCAAAGTGAGGCATCTTTTCAAAAAATTGTTGACACATGTCTACATGGGGAATTGCTAGAATCTCTGACAAGTCAATTTGCAAAAGAAAACTGTTGTTACAAAAATTGTGAAAAGGCGTGACCCATCACCAACAGGTTCCTTTTTACACCTTCAGTCTATACTTTGATTAACTGATGTGTCCATGTGTTGTTCCTTTGTGCAGGAGCCTCCTTTTCCCAAATTTAGTGTTTTTTTTTCAAGTGTTAAAAAGGAAACATAAAAATAAACATATAATTCGTACTCAAAATTTTGAAACAAAAACTATATTGTATTAATATATTCAAAAGGCAAAGGGGGATTTACATTCGGTTTGGCTCTTATGGCATATCACCCCTCTTCTATACATTATCAAAATAAACAATGATCTAAGGCCTATAGTATGGCCTGCTTTACATGGACATAAAAACAAAACAAAAAAAGAAACAACAAGACACAAAAGATTGTAGGATTAGAGGCAAGCAACTTAGGGAGAATAGCGCCCGTAAGCATCTGAATCTCCCTCAAAGTCTTCTTGAAGGTAGTCAGGGCTGAGGTCCTCCTTTTCCTCATCACCGAAGTTTGAGTTTGCTGAGGAGTTTGACCCCCTTGAATCAGAATCCAAGCCACTGAAAGAGTCAAAGGTTATCACACTCGAGTCAGAAATTGTTTGAGAGCCCCTATGCCTTCTCCTTCGCTTGGGGATGTCCCTCATAAAGGCGTGATATGCCTCATCTTCAGCATCTTCTTTGGCCTTTAACCAAAGTTCCTTAGAATCTACTTCTTCTTCCTCTTCTTCATTGACCTCCCAAGATTGGACTTACCCGACTTCGAGAAGAAAAACTTGAGAAGGGAAGGGAAAAATAGGAAAAGGGACAAAAGGAGGAGGAGGAGGAGGAATGCAGTTCAAAATGGTAGAGGAATGCATTGTTGACTCTAGGAGAGTCCGAGTCACTATTGAGAGAATCTGGACCACTATGGGGAAAGTTAGAGGTTGCAGATGAAGGGCTGTCCATTTCATTGACAATGGAGGATTTTATGTGTTGAAGAAAAGGAAAGAGTATGGAAGCAAAATGAATGAAGAATAAAAGGAGATTTCTTTCCTTTTAAATCAACAACCGGGGTCAAGTGAAAAGATACGACATTTATGAAGATTAATGCCTGTCTGCCAAGCACTGGGAACAAAGCGATGCCAAAACGGCTAGGATCACCTGCGAATGCCACGTGTCTCAAACTTTGAATGTCACAAAGCATGATTACAAAGAGCATTGAAGTCTGATATGATGTGACTGTCAATGACCTTGGTCATTAACACCATTGATAGTCAGGGGGCTAATGTACATAACACCATCCAAGGCATGTGTGAATGCTTACGTGGCTAGATCTGAACCCTACATGTGGGCTAGTTGTAAGGAAAGGAAGGGGAACATTGGCTGAAAAAGAGGATCTTTGGCCTGTGCTAATAGCGTGACTATCTTGGGGAAGAGTGAGATTTGCATCTAGCATGGACACTTGTGAACACAACGGAAAGTGTCAGAGTCGCCACCTAGTTTTATGGTCTGGGAACCAAGAATATAGCGTCCTTTCGAGCAAGGACCATTGATTTTACTACTAGAGTATTGGTTTGGAGTTTAGGTACAGTTTTGGGAAGGTGTTAGGCACAAAGCCGCCCAACCTTAGGGTTGGCCTCCTCTCATTGTGTCTTATATCTTAACCTTATTAAAAGCATGTTCAATACTTGTATTCTAACTCACACACATACTAACATACATCTAAGCATACAATATGACATCATTCACCCCAAACCCTAACCGTACATCTAATCATGCTTATCAAGCAAACCTAACATACATCTATCATGGCAATAACCTCATCACAAACCCTAGTATACATCTATCATGGAATCTCATCAACCTAGCATTCATCATGTCATGTCAAGGCAGCAACATAAACATAACAATATTAAAAGATTATATTAGAGCATCAAGTACATCAAGAATATATTATCCAACTAAGCATATTTATACTCATCATCAAACCATGTTATCAAACAATGTGCATGTACATATGAATGTATGACTTATCTTCACTTACCTTACTGCATCAATGCATGAACATATGAATGCGTGCTCATGGTACTTAGATAAGAAAGAAAGAGAAAACCCTAATCCAATATGCTAGAAGCATACAACATCCACCTAACATTCATCTAGCAATATATCACATATCTCATCCAAGGCAGCAACATGTAAACATCAAAGGACCACATTGGGAACGTGAAGATCACCAAACATATTCATGCTCATCATCAAAACATGTTATCAAACAAACATGCATGCACATATGAATGCATGACTTACCTTTACTTACCTCCTTACATCACAGCACCTATGGCATTAATGAATGGGCATATGAATGAATGTACATGACATTAAGACAAAGAAGGAAAAGAAAACCCTAATTTAAACATGTAAACAAATAACCAACATGTGAAAGGTGAAGAAACAACAAACATGTGAAACAAAGACTCAAGACCATAAACATGTGAAAAAGAATCTAAAACAAAAGCACATTATACGAGATAAAGAACAAAACAGAAGAGTTAGGATTTCTGGGCAGGATCATGCGTACGCATGAACAAGCTTACGTACGCATAATTAATCCTACATACGCAGAAAGGATTATGCGTACATGGAAACTAGCCCAAAAACTTTAACAACACAGCAAAACACAAAACGATAAATCTAACATCCTAACATGCTCAAAAACATAAAGAAAGTCTAAAACTAACCTAAACAAACAAAAATAAACATGAACTAAACAAAGAAACATATTAAAGAAAAGATTAAAGGTAGAAATCAAAAAATAAGAGTTTAAAAGAATACCTCAAAAAAAAAAAAAAAGCTTTCAAGCTTGATTTTGACTATTCTCCTCTGTCAATCTATTCACAAATCAATAGAAACATGATTAGTAATCTTAACTCAAAGGATCAAGGCCAGAAAAGGTCCAAATCAAATAAAATTGATTTGATGATGTTTTATGAAAAACTCCCTCTTTGATTGACTATTTCTAGTGACTCTTAGGTTTTCTTTTAGGATTTTCTGTGTGTGTCTTGAAAAGGTACCATGTAAGGCTTTATATAGTTAAAAAAAGGAGTTTGGAACGGGTCCTAGATGATGTGGGATTCATTCCAAACCTCATTCTTTAATGCAGAAAACTTGCCTTTTTTTGTCTCTAAAACCCTAGTTGCGTACGCAACGTGTGGCCTATATACGCAGGTTTGTGCCTGCGTATGCAAACTGTGGGTTTTCTTTTGCCTTTATTCTCCAAAAATATATTTTTTCTCATTAAAAGTTATATTTTTCATTTTAACACCTCTCAAGTCAATTTAACATCTGATTAGGCTCTAAACCAACCTTGGGCCTTGGAATTTGGGCATCATTGGGGAACAAGGGCCCAAGTTGTAAAGGGTACAAAATGCGGTGTTTACAACACCCAGCACTAGCATAAATGTGAGATAGCGACCCTCTATAGTTAGATGCTTTAAAACACCCCTTATTGGCTAAGCTTGTGTTGGACCACTAATGAGGACACGTGCATCACTCCTAGTATCCCTAATGTCCCTTTCCTTGTTTATGGCTTGCTCCCCATGTTGTAGTAGAGCTGCCTTTCATCCCATTACCCTGACATCAATGTGTTTTCTCTCTCCTCTAGCCTTAACATAATACAATAGCTGTATCTGGATACAAATGGAGGAATCATGGTTTGAAACTTGCCCTTATGTACCTAACAACATTCCTTGTACTATAAGAGGAACATGTTGCTGAACAATTAGGGCAAGAACCTAGAAAGATAGAGAGAAAGAGGTAGAAGCTTAGGTAGGAAAAGTAAGGTAGAAACAAAGGCTTTCTTTGGGAAGAAGAAAACCTTAACTTTCACACAATAGAGAGCTCTAAGAGTGAAAGACATTCTCCCCTTCACTCACTTGTTGTTTTTCATCCCTTTCAAAGGGCTTTTAACGTTTTTTCCCATGCCTTCCTTACTTTCTTTGTTTAGCATTTGCATTTCTCTAAACATTAAAGTGTTAAAGTTTCCATTTTAATTGTTTGCAAGTTTTTTCATTTAAATGTATCGTTAGATTCGTTATTCATTTTCTTACATTGTTTTGGTAATCTAACTTGCACGAACAATACTATTGCCCTATTCATTTTGTTTTGCTACAATGTGATCCTATTGCACTATATATGTATATCCAAGGTGATGTTCAACCTTACTGTTAATTCCCATTAGCTTTGTACTAGTTTTTAAGCTTTTAAAATGTCATTATTGCTATTTTGCTAATTCCCATTAGTTTTTAAAATGTCAAATTTCTTTTGTATTAGTACAATGAAACAGGTAGGTGTCCTTGCTAAGAAGGTTGAACTAATTGCATTAAAGCTTTTATTCAAATTCCATGCTTCCCATATATAGGGAACTATAGCAATAAAGATGGTTTCTTAATGTGTGTATGTGTGTGTGTGTGTGTGTGACTATTAAAAAAATTGCCCATTGGAAAATATTGTTAGGGTCATATTTTTGTAATTAGCTAATCCTTTGACAAATGCACTTTACTTGTAATTTGGTAGATCTAAGATGAGTTCAGTACTTTAAGAAACATGTTGTTCAAGTCAAGTATTAAAGACATGAAGATTGGTCCAAAAAACAAGTGAAGAAAAGCTATTCATTAAGTCTTGACAGATAGCTCGACAAATGTCTACCATCGAGACTTAATGTGAAGCTCGATAGATAGCTCAACAGAAGCTCGATCTATCGAGAACTATGATTTCAGAATTTCCAGATCTGAAATTCGGCCCTGCCTTATTTATTTGTGTAGAGTTTTTTTTTCTCACAACCTTAAACATATATAAGACTTATTTTAAAGGTTATCACACACGGATACAGAGACCAAGAGACTTATTTTCTCTGTGTGAATCCACTGCGTTTATACGCCATAGGGTTTTGTAACCGAATACTTCCAGATCTTCATTGTTAATAAAGTGAAGAACTTTGCAGCCAATAACATCTGTTCAAGTTACTCGAGTTAGTCATGTACTTGTGATTTGTGCAAAGGGTTAGTCATAAATTGGAGGTTTATGAATCAAAGGGAAAGAAAACTACTACAAGATCAAGTCCAATTGGGTATTGGAGCAAAGGTTCAACTATAAGTTGGTATTTCAAGATAGACCAGGGTAGTTGGTAAGATTCTTTATACTTGTAACCACTTGATTGTTGATTAGTGGATTCTTGGGAGTAGTGACCTTCACCCAGTGGGGTTTTTGCCTTGTGAGGTTTTCTTCATTTGTCAACAAATCACCGTGCTCAATTTATCTTTCGCTGCACTTAGTATTTTTGGTGATTTGTTGGTGCTTTTACTTTTGTTTGCATGCAATTGAACCTAATTAATCAATTTGGGTAATTGAATTAATTAACCAGAGTCAAGCTATCTTAACCCAACAAGTGGTATCAAATTAACCCTCGTTGTCATGAAATCAAATTGCATGAAAAAATCTTTTTCTTGTAATATCTCTTGTGTTTCTAACCTTTACGTGCTTAAGTTTCTTAGAACATTCAAGTCTAAAGGTTGTCTGAAAGCTTTTTTAATGATTCTTGAAAAAGGCCTCTTTGTGAGTAGAAGAAGACTAGACTATCTTAAATTGTTCAGCTACAAGGGTATACGCCTTAGAAAGATAAAGGCAAGGGTAAAATCACGTGGTTGTCAAATTAAGGAAAAGACCACACTTGATGACTTAACAAATAAGCACAAAGTATGCTTCATGTTGCACTCAGCCCTTCAAAGTCATGAACACCTAGCTGTGGTATCTTCATAGTGGTTGCTTAAGACACATGACTGAAGACCGCACTCTATTCAAAGAATTTGAATGGAAGAAAGGTGGAAATGTCGCCTTTGGAGATGGAATCAAATCCCAGATAAAGGGGAAGGGAATCATCTCTTTACCAGGGTTACCGGACATTGCAAATGTGCTATATGTGGAAGGGCTAAAAGTGAATTTATTAAGCATTAGTCAAATTTGTGATCAAGACTTCATGGTGTTGTTCTCAAAAGGGAAGTGTCTGGTGCTAAATGAGTTAGGCAAGCAACTCCTAAGTGGAATTTGCACACTAGACAACTGCTATGGTCTAGTTCCTAATGCTAAAATTGTATGTAATAGCATTCGAATGCCAAATGAGGACTTATGGCACCAAAGGATGGGGCATGCTAGCAAAGTGACTCATGCCACCTTAACCACAGCCATGGCTAGACCTTTTGAGCTTTTTTCATGTTGATCTGATGGGTCTAACAAGAACAGAATCTCTTGGAGTAAAGAAATATACGTGGTAGTAGTTAATGACTTTACCAGATTCATTTGGGTCATCTTGCTGCAATTTAAGTCTGAAGCTCCTCATCATATCGAGTTATTATGCAAAAGGGTGCAGAATGAGAAAGGATTGAAAGTTGATCGAATTAGAATTAATCATGGCAAAGAATTCAAAAATTCTTAATTAGAGTCTTTCTGTATAAGTGCTGGCATAGCTCAAGAATTTTCAGCTCCTATCACCCCTCAACAAAATGGTGTTGTAGAAAGAAAGAATAGAGTCATTCAAGAGATGGTCAGAGCTATGTTACATAACAAGGATGTGGCAAACGATTTGTGGGGAGAAGCGGTTAACACTGCACGTCATATTGTGAATCGAGTGTACTTCAGACCAGGTATAAAGAAGACCTCCTATGAACTATGGAAAGGAAGAAAACCAAATGTGAAATACTTCAGAATTTATGGCAGCACTTGTTTCATTCTAAAGGATAGAGAAAATATGGGAAAGTTTGACACTCGAAGCGATGAAGGAATCTTTCTTCGATACTCCTTCACTAGCAAAGCCTATAGAGTGCTAAACAGAAGGAATAGAAAGGTCATGGAGACTGTCAATGTTGTGATTGATGAAGAGTCAACTTCAAAATCCTCAAAAGCAATGGAGCAAATGTCAAAATCAATTCTCCTTCTACCTTTAGAGAATGAACAAGAAGTAGGTGATCAAGATCCTCCCCCTCCTAACTTACCTAGTGCTATACAAGCCCCAGAAGACTCTTGTACATGTCCTTTGCCTAAAGATCAAGTAGAAAAAGAACCCTCATTGAGAATCAAACTGAATCACCCTTCAAATATGATCGTGGGAAACATGAATGAAGTAACTCTGAGAAAGCAAACAATTGATAAATATGTGGCTAACTTTGTTTCTTACTCATGTTATTTGTCACAGGTAGAACCTATCAAGGTTGAAAATGCTTTTCAAGGTGAAAACTGGGTTGAAGCCATGCACGATGAACTTCATTTATTTCAAAGGAATGATGTCTGGACATTGATACCTAGGCCAAAGGGAATGAACATCATTGGCACAAAATGGATATTTCGCAACAAGATTGATGAAGAAAGAAATGTGATTTGCAACAAAGCCAGACTTGTGGCCCACTTAAGTAGAAGGAGAGGACTTTGATGAAACATTTATTGTTGTTGCTCACATTGAATCCATAAGAGTCCTACTTGCATTGGCATGTCACTTGAAGTTCAAGTTATACCAAATGGATGTGAAGAGTGTCTTCTTGAATGGTTTTCTCAAAGAGGAGGTTTATGTAGCTTAACCCAAAGGGTTCATTGACCCACACTTTCCAAATCATGTGCTTTATCTTAACAAGGCACTATACCGATTGATATAGGCACCTAGAGCATGATATGATCATTTCACTGAATATTTGGTGTTAAATGGCTTCACAAGAGGACAAACAGATCAAACATTGTTCATCAAGAAAGTGGATGAAGAACTAGTTGTAGCTCAAATTTATGTAGATGACATTATCTTTGGATCTACAAAAGATGACTTGGCTCACTCATTCTCAAGCATGATGTAGACTGAATTCGAGATAAGCATGATTGGAGAACTGAACTACTTCCTTGGACCGCAGATTCGTTAAAGTGACTAAGGTATTTTCATCTCTCAATCTAAATATGCTAAAAATCTTATGAAGAAATTTGGTTTAGAGTTTGCTAGCTCTGTCAGAACACCTATAAGTCCAAATGTTAAACTCACTGTTGACTTGTTAGGAAAGAGTGTTGATTCTTCTTTATATAGAAGCATGATAGGTAGTCTCATTAACCTTACTGCTAAGAGGCCTGTCATTAGTTACAGTGTTGGAGTATGTGCTAGATATCAGGCTAATCCCAAAGAATCACACATCATTGCAGTAAAACGTATCATTAAATATGTTAAAACCACTAGTAACTTTAGGGTACGGTTTGCCAAATACTAATGATGTTTTAGCTAGATATTCTAATGCGGATTGGGCTGGGAATGTTGATGACCTAAATAGTACTTTTGATGGGTGTTTTTACTTGGATAATAACCTTGTCTCCTAGATAAGAAAGAAGCAAAACTCTATCTCTCTCTCTACTGCTGAGGTTGAATACATTGTTGTTGGTAACTGTAGCACCCAACTTCTTTGGATGCAAAAACTCCTTCTTAAATATGGTATCTGTAAAAAACATCTCACTATCTAAAAATCCTATTCAACACTCTCAGACCAAACACATTGAGATCCGACATTACTTCATTCGTGAGTTGGTTAAAGATGGTACTCTCACTTTTGAGTTCATTCACACTGATGATCAAAAGGCTGCTTTGTTCACCAAGCCTCTGTTTTGAATTCTTGTGCCAGAATATTGATGTTATATACATGGACTGATCTTTCTCCTCTTCTTCATGCATATGCATCTAATTTTGATGCTTTGTTTGTTTGTTTGTTTTTACTTTGTTTTAAGTTTTTTTTTTTTAATAAAAAAAAATGGAAAAATCAGAAAAATACAAAAACAATGTGTGTTTGTGTATATTAGTACTTGTGTACCTTGGATGACCATTGAAACAAGGTTTCTCAACTTTTTATCTCTTGTAGTTTAAATTAGCATTTTCATGCACAACTAGGCAATGTGAGCTTTGTGACTCTTTATGTAATTTGAATGATTTGATTGATCTCTTATCTTTCTTATCTTAAATCACGATTTTTGACAAGAAAGACTAGAAAATCCTAAGAGAAAGACATAAATAACCATCTTACCAATAAAACTCATCAATCATATAACATTTATGTCAATTCATAAAAGTCGTGCTTGGTAAGGTGTAACACTTGCACAGCAAAACTAAGATGTTCAAGCTTACATAATTGGGTACTTTCTTTTCTCTCTTATATGCCCTTGTATGATATGCTTTAAAGAAAAATATGCAAAGAACATGAAAAGCAAAAAAGAAACAAAATGCTTTTAATATGATGGCAAGCGTGTTTCTAGGAGAAGTGGGAGTTATATATGTATCTCGAAGGTGATAGTCTCCATCAAACAGTTATGATTGTGTATGATTGTATTTGATCATCCTATATCATTACTTGTTATATAATGATATACTTGCTCTCTTGAAAAAGTTTCATAACACAACACGCATAATCTTTGCTACCTTTGATACTATTGTACAGGTACAATGTGTTTTTATCATCACAAGGAATACATGTGATAGTATATGCTCTCTAAGGTGTCCAAACTTGTTTTGAAATAAAATTTGGTTAGACATGTTCAGTGTATTTTGATCTAGGAATGCTTTGCATCTAGAGTTGAGGCTGTGTTTTTATGTTTAACATGCTCTTTTAATGCTTGCTTTAATGGTTTTCTTGACTGCATTCATCTTGTGCTGTTTCTCTTTCTTGAAATCTCTTCTTTAAGACTCTCGACAAACAACTCGATACCTTCTCGATACTTGCTCGACAAATCCTCGATACAAGCCTCTTCTACCAAGATTTTTGGGTTTCTCTCAATACCTCTCGATAGATAACCCGATCCATTGAGCCAAATTCTTTGTGGTCTCTGTCTACTTGATAGCTTCTCGATACATTCCACGATCTATCGAGATTTTTTATAGTCGATACCTCCTCAATACCTCTCAATCTATCCAGCTTTTGTTCTCGATAGAAGCTCGATTCCTCCTCGATCTATCGAGCTGCATTATCTATATATATTCTCAGGTCCAACCCAGTTTTGAGCCTTTTCAAATATCTCGATCTCTCTCTCTTCTCTCTTGACCTAAAAACCTCATTTCACCAAAATCAATATTCCCTCTTCAATTTCGGTCTTATCCAAACTTCATTGTGTTGGTAAGTATCTTTAATCTCTCTTACTCTTCATTCTACATGCATTCATGCATTTTCTGTCCTAGGTTTTTAATTTTTGGGAAATTTTGGGGAGGGGTTGGTTTTTGTTAAAATTGACTTATATGATCATGCGTTGCATTCTAAGTTCATTATAACTCTGTTTCATGCATTCTAGGATTGTGTGACTGATTATATCTTGTGAGTGCTGTTAGGTTGGATTGGGTTTTTGCCCATGATGCAATTTATTTTTGCACGTCACATGTTCATGCATTTTCATGCACTACACGTTCCTTTTTCCTTCTTTCCTATGCCTTATAGTTTCCGTTGTGTTTCTATTCTTCTTTCTCTCTCATTTAGTCTCCTTATCATGGCACCCAAAAATATTGTTCCTTCTAAAAACTTGATTCCTCGTGGTTCCTCTTCATCTTCTTTTCCCTTTGATTTTGTTTGGTTCCATGATGAGAAGACACGTAATGACTTCTTTGAGAACTTTTATGACCGGGCGATTCATTCGGAACGCCAGGTCATTCTGTTTGATTTCCCGGACACTCCTCTACCCAGTGCTATTAGCTCTTGGGGATGAGCTTCTCTTTGTGAGAAACCCTCGAGGTGTCCTAACGTGTTTATATAGGAGTTTTACTCCAATATGCACACCATCAATACCTTTGTACCTTGGTTTACTACGATATTCCGTGGTACATGTATTGTAGTCACCCTAGACTTCATTTCCGAGGTGCTACAGGTTCCTAAGGTGGATTGTCTGGATTGCCTTAGTCATCGTCATCTCTCTTCCATCTCTAAAGACAAGTTGGCCTCACTTTTCTGTGAAAGGCCATGTTGTGGGGAGGTACCCTTAATTTCTCCACAACCGAGTTCACTAAGGGTCTAAGGATCCTTAATATGGTGATCCTTATTATAGATTGCTATTGTGACATGGCTACACGTGATAAACTCCTTTTTCCTTTGGCTATCACGTATATCCTTACCTACATGTATGTCATTATCCCTCCCACTCCTCACTTCTATGTTATGGGTGCTATTAGTAAGGAGTCTATTTGGCAGAGTGTGGCGCAGCTTGCTGCAAAGAGACCGCGTATGAAGCCTACAGATGCAACCCTAACAGATTCTGCAGCCTATTCCTCTCAACCCTCTTCTTCCTCTATCCCTTCTTCCTCATCTTGGGCCGCTGTTTCCCTTGTTAACATCATGGAGCAACTTCAGCACATGCGTGTTGATTTTGGTAGTCATTTGGACCATCATCCGATGAGATGTGTTAGATGAACACCAGAATCGGTCGCATCGCTCGCCGCCAGTTTCTACTTGGTGGTTTTGTGCCCTCACTTTCACCGGAGCATGTTGAGGAGTCTTCTTCTTCGGATGGTGGAGATGATGATGATGCTTCTGGCTCTGGCTCTGAGTATGATAATGAGATGACGACCTCTCAGTGATACACCACTCGTGACAAAAAGAGGTAGTAGTTTTTGTAGATGAGAGTAGTCTCTGTGTTAGGGGGAGAGTGTTTTTAAGGGATGTAGTAAGGTTTTGATGTATTTTTCATTGCATGTACCATGGTCTTGTGACCACTTTTATTACATACATTGTACTTCTTTAATATATATATAAGATGATGTATGTTTTTTTTTCATATGTGTTATTTCTTTTCTATCTTTATACATATGTTTCTTCTTGTATACAACTTGTCTATGTTTCACACTTGATGCCTTGATGAATCTTGTTTAAGTGTTTTAGTTAAGATAGGTTGCAAGTCTACCATGCCATGATCTCTCTTCTTACAAAGTTTTTCAAGAGTTCGTGTTAGGGTTAGACTTATGTACTTTTGTATATTATGAGATAGTTGTGTTAGACTTCTCTCATAATTGCTTTTTGTGATTTTGTCACGGATTACTAAAGGGGGAGATTATTAGGGTCATATTTTTGTAATCAGTTAATCCTTTGACAAAATGCACTTTACTTGTAATTGGGTAGATCTAAAATGGGTTTAGTACTTCAAGAAACATGTTGTTTAAGTCAAGTATTAAAGACATGAAGATTGGTCCAAAAAACAAGTGAATAAAAGCTGTTCATTAAGTCTCGATAGATGCCTGCTATTGAGACTTAATATGAAGCTTGATAGATAGCTCAACAGAAGCTCGATCTATTAAGAACTACGATTTCAGAATTTCCAGATATGAAATTCCAGAATTTCCAGAATTTCCAGATTTGTTTTTAGCCCTATTTTGACCTATACCCTCTTGTGGCCATTCTATTCAATATTCTTATATTACATGTAATCCTAATTTGTAGTCCTAATTAAAATATCATTACAATGCACTATATGTACCCTTAATTTTTCTAGGTTTGGCTTGGGTTGAGTGCATTGTGTTGTACATTGAACGGATGTTGTCATCTGTCAGCATTCTATTATTTATTTATTTTTTTTAATCTCTCTCAACAAAATAAATTTTATCTCACACTTATTTAATAAAGATATTTTCGTTGCAAAAAAAATAAAAACAAAATAAAATAACATAGGTACTTGGACTAGTCTACAATTAGATACAGATAAATCCTCTCAAAAGGTCATCAAAAAAGGAAAACCAACACGGTAGCCGACTCTCTCTACCGAGGCCCCGACATTATTGATAGTAATTGAAATTCACATCTCTCGTTGCTCTCCATCTCTCCGAAACGCCAACAAAGACTAAACCAAAAAAGAAAAAAAAAACCTAACCCTAGATTTTGAGCACCACGACCTCAATGGCCAG
Source organism: Quercus lobata (assembly GCF_001633185.2). Lineage (NCBI taxonomy): Eukaryota > Viridiplantae > Streptophyta > Magnoliopsida > Fagales > Fagaceae > Quercus > Quercus lobata. The sequence goes on from NW_022154835.1 coordinate 40,205, forward strand.
CGAATCCCATGACTCGCGTCGCAAGCACCGTCGTTCTTCTTCAGACGATGACGAAGCCGAGAAGTCATCGAAGCGCCACAAGCATCGTCACCACCACCACCGTCACCGCCACCGTAGCAAGAAACACGACGAGGAATCCAAACCCGAGAGTGAGGATACCAATCCCACTCCTCTTCCTCTTCCTACTGTGGCTAACAATTCTCGGCTCGAGGACGATGTGGAGGAGGGTGAGATTCTCGAAGACGAGGGTTTCGGTGGTGGCGAGATTGCGAAGAAGAAATTCGAGTCCGACGATGAGGCTGGGGAAATCGCGGCCGTTCATGTTCGCGATGAATCTGATAAGCTAAATCTGGTGTGTTCTTGCTGATTGCCCCTATCCTTGTTTTAGTTTTCTTTAATATTATTTTGCTTTCTGTTTGGTTGCTGAGAAAATTATGGATTTTCAAATTATAATTAGTTTTTTTTGTTTTGGTTTTTCAATTAAAAAAACCAAACTTTTTTAAGATTCCGAAAACAAAGTGGTATTTGAGTTGTTTAATTAGGTTTCAGACAGTGGAATTTGAAAAAATCGAAGAAAATTTGATTGATATTTCTTCTCAGTGACCAAACAGGGGATTGTGCTATTTTGTGAATTTTGGATTTCATAATGAATTTGTTTTTATGAGAGGTTGTTAGAGTGACTGAGTCAGTGTCTCATACATTATGTAAAGAACCTGCTTGCACTAGACGAACATGAGTGAATTGCAAAAGAAGTTTCCCCTAGGCGTTTCAGTGAAGACTCATGGCTTACATTTAAATTTGTAAGAGCTAGTTACATGTTTTTACTTATTTTGCATATAGCCTAATTCTGATTTTGTTTTTAGTTTTATAATTCTTTTGGGTATTAATTGGGTGATATGCTCTGCTAGTTTGTGCACTCAGTTTGTTATGTTCATTGCTTGCCAGGGACATTGTGCTGAGCATCGATCATCTGATCGTGAAGCTAGTCTTCACATGGAAGAGAGTGTGGGGAACAAGGGTACAAATTCAAAGACTTTTGGAGATGACAAGAGTGAAGATGATTTAATGATTAATTCCAAATTAGATAAGGAAGACAAAACATACCACCAGCACCATGAGGTTGGCTTTTTAAGAAATACATGTGTTGAGCCTCAAGATGAATCTAGAGTTAGCTCAAAGGGTCACGTCAATGGGGATTTGGGTCACGAGTCTAGAAAAGAGGAAAAGAAGTGGCTGAGGGAATCTGGGTCCCCTTCTAAAGGAATTGGTAAGCTGAAGAGTTACTATGATGATGAAAAGATTGAGGTTGAAGAAAGCATATTGAGCAATCATAGAAAGTCTTCTTCTCATAGCACAGAGGACCGTGGCGAAGTCCATACTAGGAGCAGATCTAGATCAATTGGTGCTAGGGAGAGATCTCGTTCCCGTAGCATGAGAGAAGAGGAGGCTCATTCAAAAAGAAGACGTTATCATGATTCTGATGCCTCATTATATGTTGATAAGGGCAAGTTTGAGTATGACTCTGACTATGAAAGAAAGGTTCGACGGATTAGGGATGGACGACATGGTAGTAGAGATTTGGTAAGAGATGAGGAAAGGGACCGTAGTATTAGTCATAGTAGATATATTGGAGAAGAGGATTGGTATCGTAATCGGGCTGCACATGACAGGGAGAGGAGCATGGACAGGGATATGGATAAGGACTTGAGACGGGAAAAGGAAAGGGTTAGGGATAGTGAGATAGACAGGGCTCAGAGAAGGGACAGGGACAGGGACAGAGGTGGGAGTAGGGACAGGGCCAGAGATATGGACAGGAAAAGGGATATGGAGCGAGATAGGAACAAGGAAAGAGAGGTGGGCAGGGATAGGAGAAGGGAGAAGGAAAGAGATAAAAACTGGGATAAAGAGGTGGATAGAGATGGGAAAAGGGAGAAGGAAAGTGATAGGAGCAGGGCTAGTGAAAGAGATAGAGATAGGGATAGAGAAAGGGAGAAGGATAGGGACAAAGGGAGGGAGAATGAGAGGGAGAGGAGAGATGATAGAAGTAGGAATAAGGATAGAGGTATTGTAAATGGTTGGGAGAAGTATGAAAATCTTGAAGATGGCTATGACAATGGAAGATATAAACATTCTAGGCGCTCGAGACATGATGAAAAAGAATACAACCAGGATAGAACAAGAAAAAGTGATCCAGAAAAGGTTCCTGGTTTTAAGAGCAATCCATTGGAAGGATATAGAGACAAACAAAAAAGGTATTTTGAAAGAGGCTCTTCTGGCCAATCTGAACCCCCACCCCCCTCTTTTTTTCCCTCTTGGTTTAATTTTTTTCCCCTTTCCCCCCATTATATATTGATGCATATGCTTTATTTATTGGATGCAGAGATGAAGATGATCATGGAGACTATGAAGAAGCGACTGCATTGCAATTTGCTGAGCAGGAAGAGGAGGATCTCAACAGAATCAAGGAGGAGAGTCGAAGGCGAAGGCAAGCCATCCTAGAAAAATATAAGAGTCAGCAGCCACAGCAACCAAATGAACCACAGTCAGAAGATGTTAAGAAAGGTACATTGAATTTTTTTTTAGTGTCATACTGATATTTTGATAATTGATATTACATTTATGTAGTTTGAAGCTCTGTTATAGGATCTTGACCCCTTACGAGTGCTCTTCTTGCTCAGATCAATTTAAGTTTGAGTTCATCTTGTTTATTGAACTTAGACTTGTTTAACTTAATGGATCTGACCTAATCTGGGCCAGCCCAGCTTGTTTCTCACCTTGCCTAAAAAATGCCACTTTCAAAATTGTCATTCTTGTCATGTGCCATATCATACTTGTTCCTATAATTTGGAAACTTCTATATTAATGTGATTATATCAGTAGTATTCTCATTATGTGCGTAATCTGTTTGTCCCTTATTATTATTAATTTGGGGGTTATTGCAATTGTACCTGTATTAGCCGAATAAATTTGGAATTAACAGTTCAACTGATGGTCCATGAAAGAATGTTGTGGTTTGATTGATCTGGAAATGCCGTGGTCTTTTTCTCTGTATTTGGCTTGGAGTCCTTGGCCTATGATTGTTGTTGTCCAAGATATTTGGAAAGAAGTTGGCAGTGTTTAGATTACTTAGCTGGAGCAAATCCAGGCGAAGAATGGCTTCTTAATGTGCCTTACTGAAACTTTATTTGTCATGTAGATTCAAATGTTTTACTTGCTAATTGCTCAAATTTTGTGTTCTGACTAGATAAGGAGCCTGCACATGATCCTGATCAATCAATAGCTGCTAATAATGTTGTTCCAGAAGTTGGTGATGGTCGGAATGATGTTGTAGATGACTATGTTGCTGAACCATCATTTTCTGTTGGGAAATCACCCCCACAGAATGGAGTTGCTGCTTTTGAGAAGACTTCTGGTGCTGGAGGCCTTGGCGAGGGTACTCCTAAGGTGTCTCCACTTTCTCTGAATTTTTTTTTGTATATCTTAAAAAAACTTGCATCCTTCTATCAAAAAAAAAAAAAAAAAAAAAAAACTAAAATATAAAAACAAAAAACTTGCATCCATCTGTTCCTTGAATTTTATTTCTGACTTATTCTTAACGTGATTGGTATTATTGAGCACCTTAAATGCTTTTGGTAAGTGTATTGCAAACATTTTTAGACTTGAATTTTGAGTTCTTGGGGTTGTTTGAGTAATATAAATTTTATATATTTGTGCAGAGTGAGAGGTCAGATGACAAGTTCTGTGATGATATTTTTGGTGAGACCCCAACAGGAGTCCGCAAATCTGTAAGTTACTTCCATGATTATTTGTTCCTTGTTATCTGTTTATTGTCCTGTTGTTGCTCATTAAGTTGGATACATTTTGGTCTGCCACTTAGTTGCGAGTTTAGGATACTGTACCATTCAGCCTGTATTACATAATCATTTACATTGAATTTTCTGTGCATTGAATTTAGTTTTGATTTAATCAACTACTTGTTTCTTATTGAAATAAAGTTGCGAGTTTAGTGAAGTAGTGTTCTGTCCATCTTTTGTTGATTATTAATTTTTTTCTCCTGATTACATATCATTATGGTTCCAATGGCTATTAGATGCATTCGAGAATATCATGTCTTTATAAAGAGAATGAACAAATTAACCTTTGTGGTAACTGTTTATCATTGTGTTTTCCCTTTGGCCTTGTTTCATAATTTCTGTTATTGTCTATGCTAAATTTTTATTTTTACAATGTTGGTTTTTCCTTTATCTGATTGGCCTGCTTCATGTCATATAACACAATTTATATTATCTTTTGTACTTTCTCAAATATGATAAAATGATGTAGTGTGTGTTTGGGTATAGCTTATAAGCTAGCCTTTGCATCATCTTTTTTAAAACCTCATTTTTTTTCCCTCTTTTTTTCGAACAAGTATACTTTTGCATACTTTCAGCAAAAAACTAAATAAGTTGTTCCCAAACAAACACATAATGTTGTTATATTCGGAGCAGTAGGATTTTATTACTATCAAAGTTTAACCATTTATGTCCGGTGCTTATATGCTAAGTTTTTTTTGTTCTTTTTTATGCAGGGAAAAGGTGATGGTTTACGAATAGAAAGGAGTGGTCTTCATGACAACTGGGATGATGCAGAAGGGTATTATAGTAAGTATTATATCACTATTTGGTCATCTCTCTGTATTTATGTTGTTTTTTCTTTGTATTTTTGTCTGAGACTTTTTGTCAATTGTTGTTTGCATCTAATGGGTGCATTCAGAGATATTTACTGTCGCTTCCCCTCTTCCTTTATGCTTTGTTTGTAAATCACGAGTTTGTCCTTAGCCTATCTGAATCTTTATTCCTTGGTATCCATGTTTGGTTGAACTAAATAACATTTTCAATTGTAGAACTACATTCCAGCAGTTTCTCTATTCTGTTATTTGTTTTGCCAAAATGAAGGCAACTGCACTTAAAATCAACACCTTAAGCCATTGGCATCTATAATCAAGTATCAAAATATCCTTTACCTTTTGAATATAATATCATCTAATGCCAATTTACGTGTTCTTTCTAATGGGCCAACGTAGAGTACATTTTACTATTAAATTAAAACATAAATGGTGGATTTCTAATTTTCTAATCACCCCTTTCCTTGGTTTAAGTTTAAATACCTTTTAGAATCAGAACTCCTATTGTGTCATTGCATGAAGCAATTGTTTTCATTTTATACTCTCTACTGATCAATATTTTGGAAGTTGACATTGTAAGAGAATTACATATCTACTGAAGCTTTCCTAGAGGAAAACCTTGAAACTCTTGGAAGTGATTGCTGTGTTGCTTGTTTATATATGCATCAATCTTATGCCTTTTTTCTCCTACTATATATATTTTGCTTTTCTCATGTAATTATGATATTCATTTGCAGGCTACCGGTTTGGTGAAACACTTGATGGGCGATATGAAGTTATTGCTGCTCATGGGAAAGGTGTCTTTTCTACTGTAGTTCGTGCAAAGAATCTTAAGGCTGGTAATGGTGAACCAGAGGAAGTAGCCATAAAAATTATACGCAGTAATGATACAATGTGAGTCACCATTGTCCCACCCACTTGCCTCGGTTCTAATGTTGATTATTATTTTTTCGCTTATTCAATTTCTAGCCTTGTTGTCTTAATACATGCCATTGCCTCTTATGGACTAGGTACAAGACTGGTTTGGAGGAGCTGGTCATATTAAAGAAACTAGTTGGTGCAGATCCAGATGACAAGCGCCATTGTGTTCGGTTTCTTTCAAGTTTCAAGTACCGGAATCATCTTTGTCTAGTTTTTGAATCTCTTCATATGAATTTGCGAGAGGTTTTAAAGAAGTTTGGACGCAATATTGGCCTGAAGCTAACTGCTGTGAGAGCATATGCAAAGCAACTTTTTATTGCACTGAAACATCTTAGAAATTGTGGTGTTCTTCATTGTGATATAAAGCCGGATAATATGCTTGTAGGTTTTTGGCACCCTTTGATGATTTTACTTATCAAAAATTATTTATCTTTATAATCTGATATTTGTTTATATTTTCCAGGTAAATGAGGCAAAAAATGTGCTGAAGCTTTGTGACTTTGGCAATGCGATGTTTGCCGGTAAAAATGAAATTACACCATACCTTGTAAGCCGCTTTTATCGTGCCCCTGAAATAAGTAAGTTTTATGCATGAGCTATTATATTTAATTTATAAATGATGGAAAGGGATGTTTATGGTTGTTGAATGTGTTGTGTATGACTATTGTTCATTAAACTGTGTCTGAAACTGGCTATTTGTTTTGTAACGTTTCTGTTGCAGTTCTTGGTTTGACTTATGATCATCCAATGGATATGTGGTCTGTGGGTTGCTGTTTGTATGAGCTATATACAGGAAAGGTTCTCTTTCCAGGTCCTACAAACAATGACATGCTACGACTTCACATGGAATTGAAAGGCCCTTTCCCAAAGAAGATGCTCCGGAAGGCAAGTATTTGATTTTATTAGAGTTATAGCCCCAATTGTTAAGTTTTGAAGTTTGAATCCTTTTATTTTGCGATTTAGTAATGTGACTTTTTGTTTGGTATTTTTGTCAATGTAAGATATAATTGTCAAGTCCTTAATTGTACATATGTTCTATATCAATGCCTTGGTATGTGACTTTTTATGTTGCTTATTGCTTATGTGTGGGTTTTCTTCTTATAGGGAGCATTTACTGATCAGCATTTTGATCATGACCTGAATTTTCATGCTACAGAAGAGGATCCTGTCACAAAAAAGGTATGAGAATTGCATTTCTAATGTGTATTTATCTATTTCTAGTTGATCATGGTCCCTTTGTTTGTGCAGAGATATGAGAGATTATGTATACCTTTAATGCTGACTGAGCTTTTGGTTTCACTGTTGTAGACTATAAAGCGGATGATTTTTAACATAAAGCCAAAAGATATTGGATCTATTGTTGTGGGCTCTCCTGGGGAGGATCCAAAGATGTTAGCCAATTTTAAAGATCTTCTAGAAAAAGTTTTTGTGTTGGATCCAGACAAGAGGATGACAGTGTCACAAGCATTGACCCATCCGTTCATCACGGGCAAGTGAACCATGTTGCTGATTTTATGACTCCAGAAATGCTGTTCCGCTAGATATTTGTACATTATGATCTAATTCATTTTCAGTTTCTAATTACTGGGCATTATCTGTCTTCTCTGTGATGGCCTAAGAGCTTTCAACACAGTTTTGGCATGGTTGAAGTCAAAAGGGGGTGATGTTTGGTCTGGAGGACTCTTTACTGGCGGGTTCTTTCAGTGGATTGTACTGTTTCTATCGTAAGACAACTTGCCGAAGGCGTTTTTTTTTCCCTTGTAATCATTCTTGATCATGGCCATTTCGAAAAATCATTTATCTTTTTTCATTTCCCTGACTATGATTATATTTGTACTCCAAACTTGGTGGCTTCTATGGAATTTGTTGGAAAATCAATGATATTAAAATATCAATTCCTATGAGTTGGCAGAATGTACTTTTTTTGCTGCTGGAATAGTAAACTCCTCTCTTTTATATTCCCACTTCTCTTTCATAACGGTTGGGATAGTAATTTTAAATTGATTTAAGGCTTGCTCTACCTTCTTTCCATTCATATTATTGTTGTATTTTATTACTTTTTGTGGCACCTTATTTTAGTTTTTTGGGTTCTGGAGAGTCTAATTTAGTTTTTCATTCAGGATGTCTGCCACTGCTTTGAGGCAACCCTCCAGTGCTTAGATGCTTAAAAGGCACCCAGGAGAAGGTATCTTGGTTTGTTTATGGGTGATTATTGTGACAGCATTAGAAGTCGATATTGTGATTTCTCTTTCAAATATTGTGTTTCTGTTGTCTTTAGAAATAGTTACTGGATTTTAATGGAATTCTGTTAAAAATTATTTGATTGCTTGTGTGTGTGTGTGATGGAGTGCATATGAGAAACATCAATTAGTACTTGGTATGTGTGACATAGTATTGTGTCAGTGACCTGAAAAGTTCGTGAGTACTATGATAGATAAAACTTGCATCAAAATTTAAAATGTACTCTGCTACCGAACTTGTGTCTGACCTGTATGAGCCATTTTCAGTGATGTGCATCTGTAGATTTTAGAGATAGTTTGTCTAGGCAGGTTGCATTTTTGGTGTAACAAGCCTGTGTTGAGCACTTCTATTCTTAATTTTTTAGATTGGTTGTCTTTGCTTTAAATTTATGCTTATTTTAATGAAATTGCATTACATCTGATCCATGGTCTGGTCATTCTGGAGGCAATTGCACTGGAGTCTACGGCTGCAGGCTTGATGAACACAAATATATCAGGTTAGTAATGCATATAATTTCTTAATTTTTCCTTGTACAATACCTATCAAAAAAAAAAAAAAAAGTTTTCCTTGTACAATAGAAGGTTAAAGACAATCTGATTTTTTATTTTGCTGAAAAGATTCAATGTCCTGATTTTACTTTCTGTGTGTTTTCAGGTTATGACTCCCATGCTCATGCAATTCTTGTATGTATTTTCTAATCCACTTTCTTGTTCATCTTTGTTTGTTTTGATACCATGATTGGTTTCTGATGTTTGTTTTAATGTGATATTAAAGTTTTGGTTTATGGCATGTCCCCTTCTAGATATTTGGCAAGCTCTGTAGATTATATTTTATGTGGGTTTAGATGTGGTTTATGGCATGTTCCTTTTGATCCTTGACTCATGCTTAAAATATATAATAGTGAATTTGTAAAAGAAGATTAATAATGAATAAGAAATTGCTAAAAGTGATTTTTTTTTTTTTTAAATGGTTACTCAAAAAATATTGTGCAAAACGGTTTTTTTAAAACTCCAAAAATGATGTTTCCAAGAAGTTTATAAGAAAATCTGGTAGCGAATTTGTAAATTAGTGAAAGTCACTCTTCAACACCTGATAACCACATTTCTTCTTTTCTTCTTTTTCTTCACGCTGTAAGACATGCACTCTTCCATTGAATTCCCTTTTGGAAAGGCTGCGATTGTTAGTGGGGAAAGCCCAAGGCAAGGTCTTTATTTTTATTTTTTTGTGGGGGAGGGGGGGCAATGAGGAGCACAAAAGTGATTGGGAACAATGGTTCCTCCAGGCCCAAACTAGCCACATAACGGTGGACTTGGGAGTGACAAGAGGAGCTAGACTTTTGAGGCAAAAGTGACAAAGACTGATACTGTGGACTGTGAGTTTGAGATTGGTGAGTAGACTTTGAATTTGGCATCATTGGAGGATTTATTGGCTTCTCTGGAATTGTTGGCCAAGATTTCTTGCTTGCAAGGGCCTTGGGGTTGCCTCAACTTCTTTCCGTGCATCGCCTTGGAAATCTATTTTGATCTCTTCCTGATCTGAGGATGAGGACTTGGATGATGATTTGAGCGGCCCCAGTTTTGGTCCATTGGGCTTCTACAATGGCAGAGAACCTCGTCAGTAATCACAAACCAAATTCACCCCAAATTGAAAAAAGAAATAAAAAAAATTAAAGAGGAAGAAATGAAAGATTGGAATGCAAGACTCAACCATCTTCCGCACTGTTTCATGGAAAAAAAACAGCAAGGTTGGTGTTGTCGCCATTGACACAAGGTTGGTTCTCACTGGCAATGTCAAAACTGAGACTCGCCAACTTCACCCAAATTATTCTTGGTGTTAATTGTACAAATCCACCCTAAACTATGGGGTTCTTGCACTTAACATCCCAAACTATGAAAAATTGCATTCACTGCAATTATAACAAAGCTTGCAAATTGCAACCTGTAGTCAAATTTACTATTAAACAAACAGTCATGTGCAAGTAACATGATTGTAAAAAAATTAGGCTCTGGCTGCTCTGTTGCCTCCTTCTAGTTCCTGTTCACCTACATCCTCTGTCACGTTAATGGTTCTGGCCACACCGTTTGGATTTCCTCCACTGCTGCTCTTGACATCTCCTCTGCCTCCCTTGATGACTTCTACATCCTCATCCTTAATGATCTTTATCAATACCAGTTTGTCCAGTGGGGCTATCCTGGCATATAGTAATGATTACCTTGAAAAGAATGATGTATTGAGGAATTTTTGAGCTTAGATAATGATAGGAATTTGAGGATTTATAGCTTGGGAGTGGGGCTTAAACTGCCAGATGCTCTCAATATCTCTATGCATGCTGTGCTGCTATCAGGAGTCAGTCAGGAAGTTAGTTTGGTCCACTGTCACCAGGCCCGTGTCACTTGGTCCCTAATTGGGTTTAGAAAGTCAGGATTTTTTTTAAGGGAGTTGAGGTCTAATTTCTGAAAGAGATGGCTGGGAAATTTGGTTTGTTTGGGAAATTAGTAAGTGTTATTTAGTAATTTAAAAAATGTTTTATGGCAAAAGGGAGAAGTCAATTCTTTTAGACTTACCCCATCTGCACATGACTGTTAGTTATAATATTAAATCTGACGATGAGGTGCAATTTGCAAGCTTTATAATAATTGTGGTGGTGATTGCAACTTTTCATAGTTAGGGATGCAAAGTGCAACTACCAGAGTATGGTGGATTTGTAAAATTAACCCTTATTTTCAGGGTTTTTTTTTTTTTTGGCAAAACTAATTTTTATTTTTTTAAATAAATTTTTATCAAAATGATTTTGACTTATATCCACGTTTTGTATTTTAAAAATGACAAAAAAAGCTTTTGGTTACAATTTCCAAACAAGCAAAGATTCCTCAAACCTTTTTCTTCTGATGCATTTTGATATTTACAATCTCAACCAAGACCTTTTGAAGGTATTCAGTGTGAGGAAGACTAATATGTACTATAGGATAATTTTCCTTGTGAAGCTAATCCTATTATTTTCTGTTATATGATTGATATTAGTCTTGGAATGTTGTTTGTTGATATTATAACGAATTCCCTGAATTTAATTAGCCTAAAATATCTCAAACCGAGTCTATCATAAAGTTGACATGTCTGTTGGTATTAAAACCAAGTTCCAGAGTTGAATTAGGTTAAACTAGCAGTCCATCATTCAACCAGTATTGAACACAAGATTGGGTACCCAAGATGCATGAATCATGTTTGGTATCTATAGTATGCTCAACTGAATTCAGCGAATAGTTAATGTCATAAGCATGTGATTGGCGTCTTTTGCTAAAAAAATGTGATCAATATAACAATAAATGTCCTAGTTGTAATATAATGTAAGTTTCAGTGATATCCAATATGATTTAGCATTTTATGTTTCCCATTACTTAGTTTTGTATGTTCTTAAAAGTAGTTTTTCCTTAGTTTCTAAGTTTATTATGTCTGTTCCGTTTTGTAATGATTCTTTATATTATATATATATATATATATATATATTTTGGTGTGTTCCTTTTCTCCTTAGTGGTTCTTTTCTTTCATTCTTATTGGGTGTTAAATATTTCGAACTCTTTGTGATCAATAAAAAAGTATTTGTCCTTGTTATAATGATAATGTGAGTTTTAGTGATATACAATATGGTTTACCATTTTATGGTTGCCATTACTTAGTTTTGTATGTTCTTAAAAAATATTTTTTCTTTAGTTGCTTAGTTTCCTATATCATTTCCATTTTGTCATAATTTTTTATATTATACATTTTTTTGGTGTGTTCCTTATTTATTTATTTATTTTTTATTTCCTTCGAGGTTCTTTTATTCTCTCATTCTTGTTGGGAGTTAAATATGTCTAATGCTACACTATGGAGAACTACTTTCCCCCTTATTGTGT
>NW_022154836.1:0-51595 GCF_001633185.2 Quercus lobata
TCAATAAAACATTATAAACAAATTAACAGGAAATCTACCATTGTAGAATCAAGATCTGAAACTATCATGAGACGGGCAGAACCATTGACGCGATCCATATGTACTCTATTTCCTAAAGTCTGCATAGAAATCAGGTAAATTGCCTGATACTTGATAATGTTCGTAACATGAGCATTTGAAAATTCTCCATTTCAATAAAAAGAAAAAATAGGAGCTCAAATTTGCAACTTGATGGCAATTGGGGGCTCAGTCCATATCCTTGAGTGTTGCTTTTGATTTCCATGGTATCAATAACTTTAAAAAAAATTTATGATTTTTCATGTGTTTTTTTAAAAGGTGATTTTCGTACATGAACCACCAAATCCTACGCCTGTGACTGTATATGATTTTTTTTCATCATTTAAAGTTTAGACCCATTAAAATTTAAAACTTATTACTTTATGGGTTCGTGTACTTTTTTCTTTTTCTTATATTTCTCTTTTGAATAGTTATATATTTTTTGAATTGTTTCAATAACTTATTCTTTAATTATATATCTTTTTTGGCATTTTGAAAGTTTTAACATTTGAATTTGTGTTTGTTTTGGCAATATTTGAACATGTTTAACAAATTTCAATGACTATACCATGTATTATTCTTTCGAAGGTAATTAATTTTTCTTTTATATTTCTCTATTGTGTAATCATATACATTTTGTTTTGTTTCAAAAATTTATAGGAAGTAAATTTAATGATTCTTTAATATTTTTTGGCATTTCAAAAGTTTTAACATCTGAATTATTCTTTTGATGGTAACACATTTTTCTCTTATCAATATTATATATATAAAACCGAAGTCTCTGAAACTCCCACAATTTTCCACATCAGCACAATTAAAAAAAAAAAAAAAAACATAAGCGCAAAAAAAACCTATTCTAAAACCCAATAAACGCAAATATATATATTTGAAAACCCTAACCCATGCTCTGTCAGTGCTTTTCAAAATTATCACTGTTGTTAACATGGAAGTTCTTCCTAATTTGAAATATGTAAAAATTCAATCTGTACGAAAGCTGTTTATAGCTGAGTGAGCTTTTGGTTTACATATCAGCCTCTGATTTATGACAAATGGGATTAGAAGACATGATTAACTGGATTTGTACTGACTTTTTTTCATAATGTGATTAAGGAGCATTTGATGCAAACGTACATGACCATTGTGGCTGAGAAGGATGTTGCTGTCCAAGAACGTGATATGGCTATCCAAAAACTAAAAATTGTGCCCTGTTTTTTATTTCTAAGTTTTTTGATATTTTTATTTATGATTTCTACAATTGGGTGGATTAGGATTGGTTAAATTGGTTGTGTCGATGATTAATTGATTTGTTCTAAATGGTGTTATGTTGATTATGTTTGCTTTCTGGATCTTGCACTTACAATCTATTTACCAAGTTGTGAAATTTGGCAATTTTGAGGTTTTTGTGGTGTCTTATGAAACTTTCTGACATTTTTTTTTGTGTGATTTCAATAAAACCTTGGTATTATCAATTATGATTGGCAGTTTTGTACAATTAAGATTGGCAGTTTTGTACTTTGATCTTTGCTTGGGAGGAAGTCTAATTCCTCTGTATTACATATTACATAATATTATTCCGTTTTGAATGCCTTCTCTTTCGGACAGGTAAACGATCCTGAAAGAGGGTTCAGTGTCCTTGGTAATGGACCTCTTGATATGTGAATGGATCCTCAGGTAACAATAAGGCTCTCCACAGATTTTTTATTTTTTATTTATTTTTTTCACTTTGTTATATTCAGCTGATAGGCCTCAAAGAAGTTTAGTGATGTACAATCAAAACAATTAAATGCATTAATGAAAACAAGAAAATACCAATAGTAGAATTTACTCTTTATTTATTTATTTACTTATTGATGAAATCATCAAATTGAAATTATTCCTTCAGACTAAAAAGGTAGAACTATGATTAGTTTTTTTTTGTTATTTGTTGGCTTATAAATTTTATTCAGTTCTTTTATGTGTTTCTCTATAGTTTTATAGGCTCTCTTTAGTACTATTAGTGGAAGCAATTGGATTTGCTTGGTGATTTTGTTAAAGGAGCTTACAGGTATTGATATAAATTATTATTATCATTTAAAAATTTCCATCAATTATTAATATTCAATGAATCATTGGATGCTATTAAAAGAGAATTGGATGTCAAATTGTAGAATAAATTGGGGTGGGGTTATTATGAAATTTATTGACATTATGAGTGTTTGGTTTTACATTTTAAATTTTTGATGAATTGGTATAATTTGTTGTTATACTTGATACTAATTTGGCGAAAAATTAAGTAGCTTGAAGAAGTTGAGAAAAGAGAAGAGTCTAAGAAATGGAGGAAATACATTCTTAAAAAGCATTGGATAAAGCTTGAAGATGTAAGCACAATTGTATATTTATTATATTTATTGGTTCTTTTGTAATACTTATTAAACCAAATGTAAGAGCACATTATGATTATTGTAATATATTACTTCATAATATTTGTATTTATCTCATTTTTAATATTACTTCATAATATTACATGTTTCATCTTATATTAGAGCCTATTTAGCTTTCAATAATTGAAATTTGAGAAATGTTTAAACATAAAGATGCTAACATTTGATTTAAAACAATCCCGTGCATCGCACGGGTTAGCGACTAGTATTTCTCTATTATGTAGTCACACACACACACACACACACACACACACACACACACACACACACACACACATATATACATACATATATATATATATATATATATTATCTATAATTTGTAGGCTTGGAATCTTTTGATTCCTTTCAATAGTTATAGCCATGGATTATTATTTTGAATGTAACTCATCTTTCTCTTATATTTCTCTATTATTTAGTCATATATATATATATATATTTGTTTCAATAGTTTCAAAGCAGTGAATCATCTTATTGCATGTTCAAGCAATACTTTCTTCATCAAATTGTAACACAAATTAAAGTCATACAAGAACAAATCATGCAATGATGTAGTTTTTTAATCAATTTAAAATTTTATAAAATTATCTTAGTCTACCTCACAAATAGGTAGGGTCCCGTGCATAGCACGTGTTAACGACTAGTATGTAACAAATGCAATATCAAATCCTAGATCTAGGGTTATACTTCTATTTAAGAACCTTAGGTCTGCAATTTTATTTTAAGTAAAAAAGATTTGATGAGAATGCTTGGTGAAAAATTTAGATCTGAGTTTTTGGGGGAAAAAAAAAGAATGAATTTTTAATAAAAATTCAGATCTAATTTGAATTCTTTAAATGTGAGAGAAAAACAGATTTTTATTTTGAAAACACCAATTTTTTTATGAAAAATGCAGATCTAGTTTTTTACTTAAAAAACAGTAAGATTTTTATTTGGAAAAATACAGATCAGATTTTTTTTTATTAAAAACAGACCAGATTTTTATAAAGAAAATACAGATCAGATTTTTATAAATAAAATACAGATCTGATTTTATAAATAAAATACAGATCTGATTTTATAAATAAAATACAGATCTGATTTCATAAATAAAATATAGATCATATTTTATAAATAAAGTACAGATAAGATTTTATAAATAAAATATAGATCTGGTTTTGGTTTGAAAAAAAATCAAAGAGAAGAATGCAGATCTGACTTTTGTTTTGAAAAACATGGAGAAAAATTGTAGATTTGATTTTAGTTTAAGAAAAACATGAGAAAAATTGTAGATCTAATTTTATTTTTGAAAAACCTAGAGAAAAATTGCAGATCTAAAATCTTAAGGAAAGATTCAACCCTAGATCTAGGCATGTTTATCAATAAATCTTGTGAAAATTTTTGAAAGTAAAAGAGAACATGTAATAACATATGAGAAACATGGTTATCTAAACACAAAAAAACAACATCACATTCATGGAAAATAAAGCATAGATGTGCTTGCTTACTCCCAAGTGCAGGAGATCGTAGAAATATAATTCTCGAAATACCGAGGTTGGACCACAAGGAGCAGGATAAATTCAAAGACAATATAATTAAACAACAATTTGGGTGAAGAAGAAAAGTACTTTTGCTTGGTGATTGTTAACAAGAATAATAATAAAAACTGATTTAAATCAATAATGTAAATACCAGGGCATCGGGGTGTTTCCCTATATTGATATGAAATTCTTTGTAATCTAAGAAATTATATATGTCATAATTGATTGTTCTTATACAATTAAATACTTATGATTCAGTTGAATTGAGACAATTCAAGAACACATGATAACCTAGATTAATAATGCGGTTAGAAAAGTTTCCAGAAAAACCCATTCACTTTAAAACCTGATTTCTATTTGAAACTATTAGAAATTCATCTAAACAATAAGAAAAACATGATTGAACTTATTGAAAGCCTTGAAGAACTAATACATCAAAAGAAATCTAATTGAACAATCAAATATGTTGTTGATAAAATCCTAGAAAAAATCACATTGAATATTCATATTGTATAGAAGAAACATAACCCCTAGCCCTAGCAAAGAGTTTAGGCTGCCATTAGAGAAAGAAAAATACAAGTTTTTCCCTCCAAAATTCATTCTACATAGCCTCCCTTCAAAACCCTAACATCAAAGTGTCCAAAGAAAATAAAACTTTTACTATTTTAATTTTCGTCCAAGTTTACAGCAGTAACTTGTGAGTTAATTTCGGCCTTCAAAAATTGTGAATTTCGAAAAACTCAAAACTGGAAAGTTGTAGATATTTAAGTCACAGTTCAAACCATCTAGCCTTGTGTCAATTGGATTTTTGAGGAGAGAGATCCACCCAAAATACTGATCAGTGCTCAAATCTGATTTTTTCTTTTCAGATTCTGCCTCTTTGATTTCTTTCCTTATTTGAAACTTCCCAACATGGTAGATGACCCAAGCACTCCAGCTGCACCTCCTTAGACATTTAACCATGGTCCTTTAGCTCATCTTTAATTCTAGTTTGGCCTCCATTCTATTCTCTCACAGACTCCTGTAAACTCATCTTTTTCACATGATTTCCTGAAAGTAGAAAATTACACGCAATAAATGACATCTTATTCAAGAAATTAAGTAAAGATAAATAATAGGCACTAATGCAAATCATGGCTTAATTATACAAATTAAGCATAGTAATAAGGAGATAACGCCCACATAAATATGTAATGAACATACATTTTAAGGCGTTATCAAGATGAAAGCATGTTCTTGGAATTAAAATAAATCATGTTATGGAAGTAAGGTTAGTATCATACCTGCATGAACGTAATCCACTAGCGGAGAACCATCCTAGAGATTAAAGAGAATGACTTTATGAGGATTTAAGTGATGCATTTTAATAGAAAAGAAATTCTTAAAGCAAAGCTTCCGGAACTACTTTAACGTAAGGGGAGAGAGAAGTCAGAAAAAGGTCCTGATTTTTTATTTTTGTTCCCTATTTTTAGAGGTTTGGTGCTTAAAAAATAAGCTAGATTGGATCAAATACGAATTAGGTTGAATTATTATCCCTAAAAATTCGAAATGGATGCGTTTTATCTTGATTAGAACATTTCTGGGCTAGGCTTCAAAGCTGTGCCAATTGGCACTTGGAAGTGCCGATTGGTACTTGCCATGTGCAGATCGGCCACTCCAAGAGTGCTGATTGGTCCTCTTAAGTGCCAAGCACAATTCCCAACTTTGGTTCGATTTGGACTCTTTTTTAGGGACTTTTTGAGTCGGGAATTGTATCTGGACATATTTTTTACTCGTATTCCAAAATAAATCCATTTTTATTTTGATAATCAGGTCCTTAAAACAATAATTATCTAATAGATAAATATTCTAAAAGGACTTAATTATCAACAACTCTTTTGTTATATGATTATCCGTTTTTTTCATATGCAACCAAGCTTATTTATGATAAAAACCAACAATCAATCACACAATTATTTAATTAATTTTAATTGTTTAACCAATTAGAATTAATTTCAATTAATCACATGTGATCGGCTTCACTCCCATACAATGCATGCAGACCGTGAAAACTTGATTTTATGATATCTTTCAATTCGACGGTCGATTAGGGAATCCGGTATACCGTCACGACTGTTAGAATCTCAAAATCATTTTTATGATACGCAATAAATGATTTGATGCATGTAATGCAACTATGAATTTTGGGTATTTGAAATGGTAATTTCAGTCATCTTCCAAAACTAAACGTAGCGATGTATAAACGTAGCGATGCAAATTATATCATATGATGCAAATCTTTGTTTTTTATGTATAAATTCACAATTTACGTGATTATTCAACATAAAAAGTCATTATTAATGTGTTTTTTGCTTTAAATGAAAAAATATGTAGGATCTTACGATCCATGATCCGATCTTACAATTCACGATCCCACATACCTCCTATGATTCTACGTAGGATTCCGATTTTGACAACCTTGCTTCCATAGGTCCCAATTGATTGCTTAAAATTACATTATTATTTTCGTTTCAAAAGGCAATATCACAAAATTTTTATGTTTAATTACACATAAATATATGAGTTTAAAAGATATCTCTTCTATATATTCTTAACGTGTATTTTTCTATTAAGGGAGATTAAAACTAGTCAACTAATCATGCAGACATGCAGCCAAGAGAATCCAAGGGTCAAGACCAATTGGGGCATGGGTTCTGAAGCATTAAAGAATTAAAAAAAAAATTGTACTGGAATTAAAAAGGGATTAAAAATATTCATTCAAGCCAAAATTGGAAAAATCCTAATATGGATACATTGCACTGTTTTAGTATTCTTGTCATAACTTGTTACACAAATGTCCAAGAGTAGAAAATCTTCAACATTTTACTTTAACACAAATTCAAAAAAAAAAAAAAATTGTTTTGGAGGCCAAAAGTGGGATGGAAGTTGACAATGGATGCAATTCCAAAAATCATGGATTTTACATCCAAAATTTGTGGGATTTTTTTTTTCTTTTCTTTTGGAGGAGGCTGACATAATAGAGGAGGAAAAATCCTAGATTTTTTATTTTTTTTAATCCTTTGTCTTCTTCTTTTAGAGGTTAGAAGTGAAATCTAATGTTTTTAACACATGTTCTTGGGATTATCTATGTGCTTTCTATGGATTGATGATTGAATTTTGAGATTAATTTACTATTTGGAATCATTACATGTTGACAAGTTCTTAAGATTTAATATGATATAAATATATATATATATATATCAAATGCTTCAACTCTTTGATTCGTTGTGATCTAAGAATATATTGAATGCTTAATCTCTCCTATAACATGTCAATTAAATTACTTGTTCAATCACTCATATTCAATCTAGTTTACACATTGACACATCAGGAATTCAGGAAGCATTATGAACAAATCAACAACAACCTTGAGAACAACTACCATTATAAATATGGAGATGATGTTTTGTGACTTAAAACTCTTTAGCCCAAAAGAGAGTGTGAATTCTCTTTTACATCAAAATATTAGAAACTACACTTTTCTATAGCTATTTTTAGTATGAGAACTTCCATGTTGATTTTGAAGTGTTTAGTGCAGACCACAATCATCAATTTGATGTTAAAAGTTAAAAAAAGAAAAACAAATTACCGATACTAATATGGAGATGATGTTTTTGGACTTAAAACTCTTTAGCCCAAAAGAGAGTGTGAATTCTCTTTTACATCAAAATATTAGAAACTACACTTTTTTATAGCTATTTTTGGTATGAGAACTTCCATGTTGCTTTTGAAGTGTTTAGTGTAGACCACGATCATCAATTTGATGTTAAAAGTTAAAAAAAGAAAAACAAATTATAGATACCAATATCAAATTCTTGGGTGGCTTTTTGTATGTTTGTTTTGCATTCAGTCTCCCTCGAAAGTTAAGATCAACAATGTTAGCTTCAAGAACATTAGAGGCACTTCTTCAACAAAGGAAGCTTAGAAGCTTATTTGCAGTAATGGTGCACCATGCCAACATGCCAACAAGTGGTGGTTGTTGACATTGATCTCGTATACAAATGATTTGGAGGATCTGCTACTTTAACTTGTGTTAATGTCAAGCCCACCGTTTTGGGCAAGTAGAATCCTCTGGCTTCTACCATCAAACAATAATAAAATGCCTCCCAAGCTATTGTAACTAATGCGGAATGAGGAAATACTATTTACAAGCAGGTTAAAGGAGTTCTATTCTAAGTAGAATTTCATTTACTTGAGTCTATCAAGTTCCCTTTCTCTTTATTTAAATGAAATTATGGAATGTTGGATAGTTATTTTTGGAGTTGTTTGAGTTTAGCCTTTTACTAAAAGCTGCTATGATCAGAAGTGTTGTTGTAGATAGTATTTGTTCTATTACTATAGCTGGGAAATTTCATAATAAAAAAAAAATTTATTAAACTCTTTTTATATATTTTTTTATTCTTCATTAAATAAATGCTTGTGTTCATGATATGGTAACATTCAATTCATCTACATGCATGTTTTTAACGCCAACACAATATATTCAAATTTGGAAATATATGAGTTTAAAAGATATCTCTTACATATATATATATATATATATATTCTTTTTTTTGAGAAAAAAAATATATATATATATATTCTTAATGTGTCTTTTTCTATTAAGGGAGATTAAAACTAGTCAACTAATCATGTAGACATGCAGCCAAGAGAATCCAAGGGTCAAGATCAATTGGGGCATGGCTTTTGAAGCATTAAAGAAGTAAAAAAATGTACTAGAATTAAAAAGGGATGAAAAATATTCATTCAACCCAAAATTGGAAAAATCCTGATATGGATACATTTTGCACAGTTTTAGTATTTTTGTCATAACTTGTTACACAAATGTCCAAGAGTAGAAAATCTTCAACTTTTTAGTTTAACACAAATTCAAAAAAAAAAAAAACTATTTCGTTTTGGAGGCCAAAAGTGGGATGGAAGTTAACAGCGGATACAATTCCAAAAATCATGGAATTTTCATTCTAAATTTATGGGATTTTCTCTTTTTTTTTTTTGGAGGAGGCTGATGCAATAGAGGAGGAAAACCCTGGAATTTTTTTTTAATCCTTTTTCTACTTCTTTTAGAGGTTTAGCATTGTTATTATTGATTTCTTTTGCATAACTATGTGTGGCTAAATCCCTAGCTAGGGTTAGAGGTGAAATATAATATTTTTAACTTGTGTTCTTGGTATTATCTATGTGCTTTCTATGGATTGATGATTGAATTTTGAGATTAATTTACTATTTGGAATCATTGCATGTTGACAAGTTCTTAAGATTTAATATGATTTATATATATATTATATCAAATGCTTCAACTCTTTGATTCATTGTGATCTGAGAATATGTTGAATGCTTAATCTCTCCTATAACATGTCAATTTAATTAATTGTTCAATCACTCATATTCAATCTGTTTTACACACTGACACCTTGGGAATTTAGAAAGCACTATGTACAAATCATCAACCACCTAGAGAACAACTACCATTATAAATTTGGAGATGATTTTTTTGGACTTAAAACTCTTTAGCCCAAAAGAGAGTGTGAATTCTCTTTTATATCAAAATATTAGAATCTCCACTTTTCTATAGCTATTTTTGGTATGAGAACTTCCATGCTGCTTTTGAAGTGTTTAGTGCAGACCACGATCATCAATTGGATTATGGTCGAGCCAATTGCAATTGGATGTTACATGAGGATGGATTCAACTTTTATCAAATAAAATATCAAGAGAATGTGAAGCAGCATGATTGGGAAAAATAAATATGAAGGTGATGAAAGGTTTGCATATCATAATAAATAAAAGGGATGATTTGATGAAGGAAGCTTAACATGTTATTTGTAACCAAGCTGAAATGTTAGTCCCATTGACATCAATATTGGCTTATATTTTCTATCATTAAAAAAAAAAAAAGTATTTTCCTCTCATTTGATGTGAACATCCTATTGTTCAAAATTCATATTTGTTGAAATTCAACCAACATCTAAGTCATATTCATCCAAAGTAAGAATAATCATGGGTTGGTACATGCACATTGATATATTTCAGGGCTCGTAATTGTTGATAATCTATATTTTAGGGCTCGTCATTGTTGATAATCAATATTTAATTAAAACCCCTACTTTTAGGCTCGTTCAAAATTTGAATTTCATACGAATTTCATTATTCTTCATTCTCTTTCTCTTGATTATTCACAACTTGATTTCTTCATCACAAATTTGTCTTTGAACAACACAATTTCATGGAGGTTTATGGTGGTAATATGTGGTCATTGTGGATGGAAATGTGTGGGTAGGGTTTATAGTCTAGGGGGAGAAAGCGAGCAAGTTTCATTGTTGGAGAATTAAAAAGGGTAAGTCGGCGGAGCTTTTGTATTCTACTTACTAAAAACCCATAGATAGACAATCTTAGTCTCTTAGTCTCTACTTTAAAAACCAAAAAACTTTTTCAATCTTCTAAATTCTAAGAAAGACCATTGAAAGTATTTTTTTGATTTCTTTTGTTTATAATTCGATAGTTGCAATAGAGAAGAGAGAATTTAAACCCTAAATATTTTCTTTAAAAATAGTCAAAAGGTAACAAAACTACAATATTCTTGGCATTACGATTATAATAAATATTCGCTGGTTATCATAATTATCAAATTTCTTATTTAGACAAAATGGATTATGTCTAACTTTCTTTTGCTTTGCACTAGTTACCGGGTAGTATATAATAATTGACAAAGATCTATAAACTAATTATAGTAATATGATAAATATAATAATTGAAAAGGTGAGTTCAGCCTCTCCTATATAGTATTTTCTTTATTTTCTATTTTACATTGTAGACGGGCATGTTGCCCATGCTAAATTTGGAAAGTTTTCGAAGATGATTATTTTTCTAGACTTTTTCCCTCATTTCTAACGGGATGTATTCAATTCACTTCAAGGAGAAAATGAACAGATTTCAGGTGGATAAGAGCTTGCCATTTAAGGCTATGAAGTTAGGGTGATATATTGTAGTAATAATCTTATCTTATAGAACAATGGACCAAAAAATAGACATGTTATAATCCTTTAGAGTATTAGCATAATTTAATCATAAAGTTGTTAAAAATTTATCCTTCCATGGTCAATGAAATTGATTAAATCATAACTGATCATCAACAGTTTCTTTATAACGATAAACTATTAATTTATTAGTGAAGGAGGAAGCACGAAAGCTAATAATAGTAAAGAATTTGAAGGGTAAATAGGAGAGTTCTTTGCAACCATGCATAAAATTAGTTAATATCAGTTGGATAGCTTTAATGGTGATGAGCTCAAATACTGTAGTATAAATAGCTTCAAACCAAATAGGGAAACCATCATATAGTACAACAAATTGGACATAGCAGGGAAATACAGAACAATAAAATGGGAAATAATTTGAGCATTGTAACAATTTCCTTGCTATTGTTGCTAGCATTCACTAATGCTGGGCAAGTCTTTGATGTTAAATCATATGGAGGCCAACCTGATGCTGATATCACCCAGGTATAAATATGTTTAGCACAGTTAACTATACCTAATTAACATGAAAAGTGGGTTCTAGTTAACTTAACTAGTAATGTCAAAAGAACTTAGGTTCAAACTTTGCTTACACAAAAAACTATTCAGTGTCTTGAACAGATGATAAAACATTAACATGAAAAATGATTGTAATATATATTGATTTTGATTTTTCATAATGTGTTTATTAGGCTTTGATGAAAGCTTGGAAAGCTGCATGCGCAGTAGTAGGAAGTAAAGTTGTGATTTCAACAGGGACATACAAACTAGGTTCAGTGACTTTGTTAAGTCCATGCAAAGGTGCTATTGAGTTTAACCTTCAGGGCACCCTACATGCCCCATCAGACGTTGCCTCCTTCAATGGTAAAGATTTTTGGGTTTCTTTTCAACGTATTGACAGTCTCATTGTGTCAGGTGGTGGAGTTTTTGATGGCAAAGGACAAATGGCATGGCAAAAAAATAATTGTGGCAAAAAGTACAATTACAAAATACTTCCTACCGTAAGTTTTCAATCTTAATAATTAGCATTTAAATTTCCATTATTTTTATGTAGATATATATAAATACTACAACTTCAAGAACTTTAACCATTATTTTTAAGAACTAATTCAAGCATCTATTCATTTAATGATGTTAAGGCTATTATCATATTATTAATAATTTGATGTAAGCTTTATATAGTGAGGTGTCATAACTCACCAAAAAAGAAAATTCAAAATTTATATATGAGAAAGTCCATATATGGAATATGGACACAACTTTTGTGCCATGACCCTAACTTGTGCAACTGTGTGTAATGGAGAAAAAGTGGTGGTTAAAGGTGAAAGTGATGGTTCACCAATCATACTCGTATATAACATCAAGTTGTGACAAACTGTTTGGTCTAAAAAGAATTTTTTATGTAATATTGTTGAAGTAGTACCAACCACATTCATATATCTGTCTTTGTTTTTTTTAATATAGTAATTGAAAGAAGCATTAGCATTTTGCTATAGTATATCTAAATGAAAATATTTTTAGGAGAATATTTAAATGAAGCTATGGTGTTCATATTTGGTGTTTTGTTTATCTAACCTGTAAACATGAACAGAATATAAGGTTCGATTTCGTCAAAAATTCAATAGTCCATGACATTCAATCGAAGGATAGCAAATTTTTCCACATAAACCTTTTGGGATGCAAGAACTTGCAAATCCAACATGTTACCATAACTGCACCTGGAGATAGCCCAAACACCGATGGAATCCACATCGGACGTTCATCTAATATCACCATCACCAATGCCAATATTGGAACAGGTGACGATTGCATCTCCATTGGTGATGGAACCCAAGATGTTACTACAAATCAAGTAACTTGTGGACCTGGCCATGGTATCAGTGTTGGAAGTCTTGGAAAGTACCAGAATTAACAACCAGTTTTTGGAATCAGAGTAATTGGTGGCACCCTTAGCAGTACAAAGAATGGTGTTAGAATCAAAACATGGCCTTCTTCCCCTCCTGGGATTGCTTCTGATATGCATTTCGAGAATATAATCATGAACAATGTTGCCAATCCTATCTTCATTGATCAAGGCTACTGCCCAAACAATCAATGCACAAACCAGGTTATTATAAACATCACAAATACATACACTCATTTTGATGTTAAAAGTTAAAAAAAGAAAAACAAATTGCAAATACTAATATCAAATTCTTGGGTGGGTTTTTGTTTGTTTGTTTGCTTTCAGTCTCCCTCGAAAGTTAAGATTAGTAATGTTAGCTTCAAGAACATTAGAGGCACTTCTTCAACAAAGGAAGCTGTGAAGCTTATTTGCAGAACAGTGTACCATGCCAACAGGTGGTGGTTGCTGACATTGATCTCATATATAAGGGACTTGGAGGATCTGCTACTTCAACTTGTGTTAATGTCAAGCCCACCTTTACGGGTAAGCAGAATCCTCCTGCTTGTACCATTAAACAATACTAAAATGCCTCCCAAGCTATTATAACTAATGCGGAGTGAGGAAATACTATTTGCAAGTAGGTTATAGGAGTTTTATTCTAACTAGAATTTCATTTACTTCAGTCTATCATGTTCCCTTTTTCTTTATTCAAATGAAATTGTGGAATGTTGGATAGTTAGTTTTAGAGTTGTTTGAGTTCAGCCTTTTACTAAAAGCTGCTATGATCAGGAGTGTTGTTGTAGATAGTATTTGTTCTATTACTGGAGCTAAGAAATTTCGAAATAAAACAAAAATTGTTATTAATTTCTTTTTAAAAATTTTTCATTCTTCATCAAATAAATGCTTGTGTTCATGATATGGTAACATTCAATTCATTTGCATGCAAGTTTTTAACGCCAAATTAACTTGCTCTCCTACTCTTCAACGATGGTAAGATGTAAAACTCATAAAACAGACACCATATATTCATATTTGTGTCTCTAAACGTTGTACATTTTTAATATAGATTTTTGTAACAACTAAATTTTAATCACTTTTATTTTTAAAAATACAACACATATTATTGAAGTTGATTATATCACCAATGCAAAAATTAAGGTAGGAAATAAAAACCAATTACATAAATATTTTAATTTCCTTACTAAAATGAAGCAATTACGAATGATTAATCTACATTTTCCAACAAATTCTTAGCAACGAAATTAAATGAGTTCAAGTACCTAAATGGTTTTTTTTTTTTTTTTTTTCTTCTTGAGAAACAATACCTAAATGGTTTGTTACATTAACTATTGTCTTTTATCAATAATTTTGTAGCTCAATGACATTACACGCTGTCATTTATTAAGAGAATCACAGTTCAAATCCTCCTTATATTAACTATCAAATTATAAAAATAAAACTACTACTTTTTAAAAACCTAAATTAAAAATTTTTCATTCAAAATGACAAATATTTACATTTTCGATTTTTTTTTTTTTTGGCGTTGGTATAAGATAATTAAGTATGAATTAATCATAACTATTAAATCTAGGCTTGTACATATGCATAAAGTTTACTTAAATAAAATTAAAAAATAAGAAAAATATTTTAAATATGATGGTATCCCCATTGATATAATCTCTTATACACCCTTTACGTTTTAAATAATATTATTTTGACATCCAAAAAACAGTACTATTTTCATACTATTTACATATTATTGAAGTCTATTATTATTATATCACGCACTGTAAATATGAATGTTACGTCATTCCAAGGCAAACATAACTATTTTTTCAGCTACTACTAATGATTGTGACTGAAAATAACAAAGCTTCAATTTGCAACATGCAATAGCAACCAATGGGTCACTTCTAACACAATATTAAGAAATAAGGCTAGCTCCTTACAACAGCTTAATAATAATTTTAATTAATTTAATCAAATATTAACTGGATAGTTAAGCAATCAAGATTCAAGTTTGACATTGTTCATGGACAAACATTTTCAATGTAGTGAAGAATATACACACCCACACAGAGACTTTATAAGGCGACAACCCAAACTGTAAAAAAACACTACGGGACTAAGCCCAACTCAATAAGTCTACTATTAAAGGATGCTACAATACATTATATACACATACGATGTTCCCATACTCGTAGCCAGTTTAGGAACCTTAGCTCCTTGCTTTGGCTAGCTATTGCAAATGCTGCTATAAACATCAAAATTTTATGATGTATCCACATTCGTCCGATCGATCATGATCAAATATTTGTGATCCAATTAATTTCCATTTGATGATGTGTCAACAGTGGACAATCAACAAATGAAATCAAGCCACATGGCAAGCCCATGAGTTACTACAATGCACATAGAAATAACATGTGGCAATGTCAGAATAAACGATGCATATGGAAAGTTCTTATTAAATGCACGGCTAAAATTAAATTCAAATTCAGAATTTGTAATTAAATCTCAATAAATATTTAGTGAAAATTCCAAATCAAAGACCACTAAGTCGCCTATAAATATAGGCTTCTCGTATGAGAAAAAAAAAGATAGACACTTAGAGAGAAAAACCCTATCGACACTCTATCAAAATAAAGAGTTCTCTCTAAGTCCAAAAGAGCATCATTGCTCCCTCAAAATCAAGGTTCATTCCTACTTCTTCAAATCAAAGTAAGGATTTTCCATCAGGTTGTTTTGATTTGGTAAGAGATTAAGCCAACATTCGTCGCATCAAATCAAGTGCATACATTCAACTACTCATTAAACTTGGAGACAATAACACATGATTCAAGATGACGCTTCATAGCTCTTTGGATTGTAAAGCTTCTTGGAGATCGAATCAGAGGAGTTTATTTTATTCTATCATTTTAAAGAGTTATATAGATAACTGTACTCAATTCCATATCAATCAATATAAATTGATCATTTAGTACATTATTTCGTGACAATGTTATTTATCTCTTATGAAATATTTTTTTGTATGAATGTCAAGAATGCTTGGTCGGAGTCCATCCTAAAAGTCTTTATGTCTCCAATCTACCCAGATCAATGGCCTCAAAGAATCTAAGATACCCATGAATGCAACCAAAAGAGTTGGAGGGTTAATAAGCAACAATACTTCCACAAGTCCCAGTTGATTGCTTAAAATTACACTATTATTTTAGTTTTAGTATGCAATATCACAAAAATTTTATGTTTAATTACATGTAAATATATGAGTTTAAAATATATCTCTTATATATATATATATATTCTTAACGTGTATTTTTCTATTAAGGGAGATTAAAACTAGTCAACTAATCATGCAGACATGCAGCCAAGAGAATCCAAGGGTCAAGATCAATTGGGGCATGACTTTTGAAGCATTAAAGAAGTAGAAGAAAAAAAATGTACTGGAATTAAAAAGGGATGAAAAATATTCGTTAAAGCCAAAATTGGAAAAATCCAAATATGGATACATTCTGCACTGTTTTAGTATTTTTGTCATAACTTGTTACAAAAATGTCCAAGAGTAGAAAATCTTCAATTTTTTAGTTTAACACAAATTCAATATATATATATATAGCCAAAAGTGGGATGGAAGTTGACAACAGATACAATTCCAAAAATCATGGATTTTACATCCTAAATTTGTGGGATTTTCTCTTTTTCTTTTGGAGGAGGTTGACGTAATAGAGGAGGAAAAACCCTAGAATTTTTTTATCCTTTTTCTTCTTCTTTTAGAGGTTTAGCATTATTTTTATTGATTTCTTTTGCATAACTATGTGTGGCTAAATCTCTAGTTAGGGTTAGAGGAGAAACCTAATATTTTTAACATGTGTTCTTGGGATTATCTATGTGCTTTCTATGGATTAATGATTGAATTTTGAGATTAATTTACTATTTGGAATCATTGCATATTGACAAGTTCTTAATATTTAATATGATATATATATATATATATATTAAATGCTTCAACTTTTTGATTCGTTGCGATCTGAGAATATATTGAATACTTAATCTCTCCTATAATATGTCAATAAAATTACTTGTTCAATCACTCATATTCAATCTAGTTTACACATTGACACCTCGGGAATTCAGAAAGCACTATGTACAAATCATCAACAACATTGAGAACAACTACCATTATAAATATGGAGATGATGCTTTTGGACTTAAAACTCTTTAACACAGAAGAGAGTGTGAATTCTCTTTTACATCAAAATATTTGAAACTACACTTTTCTATAGCTATTTTTATTACGAGAACTTCCATGTTGCTTTTGAAGTGTTTAGTGCAGACTACGATCATCAATTGGATTATGGTCGAGCCAATTGCATTTGGACGTTACATGAGGATGGATTCAACTTTTATCAAATAAAATATCAAGAGAATGTGAAGTAGCATGATTGGGAAAAATAAATATGAAGGTGATGAAAGCTTTGTATATCATAATAAATAAAAGGAATGATTTGATGAAGGAAGTTTAACATATAGTTTGTAACCTAGCTGAAATGTTAGTCCATTGACATCTATATTGGCTTATATTTTCTATCATTTAAGAAAAAAAAACTCTTTTCCACTTATTTGATGTGAAGATACTATTGTTCAAAATTCATATTTGTTGAAATTCAATCAACATCTAAGTCATATTCAACCAAAGTAAGAATAATCGTGGGTTGGGACATGAACAATGATATATTTTAGGGCTCATCATTGTTGATAATCGGTATTTGTATTAAACACTTTAAAAGTTGCGTGGAAGTTCACCTACCAAAAATAGTAATAGAAAAGTGTCGTGTTTCTCAACTTGATGAAAAAGGAGAATTCCCACTCTCCTTTGGGTTAATGAGTTTTAAGGCCAAAATCATCATCTCCATTTGCTAGTTAATTAAAACCCCTACTTTTAGGCTTGGTCAAAATTGAATTTCATATGAATTTCATTGTTTCATCATTCTCTTTCTCTTGAATGAACAGATGATAAAACCCATATTATTCAAAACTCCAACTATTTCTTCAAAACCCCTACTATTCGGTGTCTTGGCTAGATGATAAAATATTAACATGAAAAATGATTGTAATATACTTATTTTGATTTTTCATAACTTTTTATCCAACTGTTGGATTTCAAAATTCTTTAGCTTTCTAGAAACTACTTATCCAAACCTTTCCAGGAACACCAAGATCAAGCCAATCTAAGCCTGGGAAGGCCTTTATTAGGCCATTACAAGTCAGTAGCCACTAAGTGGCCGTCAGAGCTAAAGGGTCACTTTTCCATTATAAATACCCCCAGACCCCCCCTCAAATAATAATAACTAAATAAATTGGGCATCTTTGGAGCTGGGTTCTGGGTAGATTCTCTCTCTCTTTTCTCTACATTTGTCTCCTAAAAACACATAAAAAAAATAAAAATAAAAACCTTTGATTCCTCTCTTCTCTCAACAATCTAGAGGTAGTGTTCTTTCTTTCTTTTTCCTTTCCTTGGTCTTAGGACCTCGGATTTGAGGTTTAAAGGGTGTAGATGTAGCTTTTTAGCTACAATCTACACCCTTTGCTTTATCTTGCTTTATAAGTTGCTTTATTGCATTTCTTATCATTTTCTTCCTTTACCTTGCTTCCTAGCATGTTCTATAGCTTTCCTAGCATGACCACTTGCCTTTTGACATGTTTTACTGCTTTGATTATGTTGGCCTAGCCTTCTTGGGTTAGGATATGCCTAAATATTGTGTTTGTGCTTAGTTCCATGTGTCTAGGTGCTTTTTAGCATGCTTAAGTTTAAATCTACTTGTTTATGTGCTCCTTGCCTTGTTGATGCTTAGATCTACTTGTTTGTGTGTTCTTTGCCATGTTTTTGCTCAGATCTATATCTTTATGCGCTTTGTGCCATGTTCATGTGTCTAGATCTACATGTTGGTTGCTATGCCATGTGCTTCTAAAGCCTCTTTTATCTTTGTTGTACCTCTTTCTTATGTTTTGGCTCTATAGGTAGGGTGTAGATCTAGATCTTGTAGTTTAGGCCTACATCCATACAACTAGGCCTATATCAAAGGTTTTGGATCATTTCCTTTATGCATGTCTATGGCTGCTTGCTTGCTTCTATGATTTATCTCCATGTTTGCCTATTTAGATCTAGGCTTTGTCATGCTTTGTGCCCTTCATGGGCTTGTGCTCGTCAGTCTTTGAGGCCACTTGCTTGTGTGGTTGCATTTGTCCCTCTTGTGGATTGTTTGGACGTTACCATTTGTGAGACACACCTCTATGGTGTTGGTGTGCTTGATTCACACTTTTCTCTACTCTGCATGATGTTTATATGCATGACTTGCTTGCTTTGTGCCACCCATTTGGCTTTCTTTGCTTCTTTGCATCTTTGTACGCTTGCCTACATGTTCATGCATAAGTCTGTATCATCCATTCTCCAATCTCATGGAATTATGGATACTTGATCCAAACCTACATTTGTCCTCCTAGGACACCCTCTTTTGTTTGATAACATGCTTGTTTGACCTTGTTCGGCATCTTTTGCTACCTTGTCTTTGACCATGCTTTCCTTCTATTTGTTGCTTTACTTGTCTACTGGCTTTTTTCTTTTGTCATTGTATGGACACTTGGAGTAGGGTGCGACCTCCTAGATGCAAGTAAATGGGTAAGGATGCAAGCAAAAAGATGTAAGCCCACAAAGGGTAATGTTCAATAGAGAGAAAAGATTGCTCAAAGGAAACAGTCCAAGTTACCATCACATCGTGATCCCATCATCACTAGGTCTTGTGCTAGAAAGATGTCTACTAGAGATCCTTTAGCTTTTGAAGTAAGTGTTGCCAAGTTCATGCAGATGAAAGAACAAATGGCAAAAATGATGTGCATGATGCAACGATTGGTTGTAGGAAGGAACCGAGATTCATCTAGTCACACTATAAAGGGCTTTGCGCTCGGTTTTGAAAATGAGACTCGACTGCCACCAGATCCAAATCAAGGTCAAACCACACCGCCATTTGTCCCACAAGGAGGTGACCAAGAATTGAATCCTCCTAAGGATAAGACCTCAGAGTTTGGTTATGGTCAGGTCAAAAGTTCAGTAGAGATCCTGACTGAGAAAATCCATATCATAGAGGGCTCCAGCGCCCGAGGAAATGTCGATCTAGATGGCCTAACCAATTTCCCCTAGGTCATTATGCCTCCCAAGTTCAAGGCACCTAAGTTCGTCAAGTATAATGGCACTGGAGATCCTTACCTCCATCTGTGCATGTTTTATAGGAAGATGGCACCTTATGGAGACAATCATCCTTTATTTTGCCAGATTTTCCCTGATAGCTTGACTAGCCCTATAGCCACATGGTATGTTAGATTGGAAAAGACCTCTATCTGGAGAGATATGGCCAATGCATTCTTGGAGTGATAGACCAAGAATGTATTGACCCATTACGATGAATTAATCAATTAATTAGTCAAGTTAATTAATTAATTCAATTAGCATGCAATAAGTATGGTAGCACAAACAAATCACCAACTAAGTTAAAATGCAACGGAAAATAAATTAACATGATGATTTGTTTACGAATGGGGAAAACCTACGCAGCAAAAACCCCACCGGGTGATTTTAAGGTCATTACTCATGAGAATTCACTATTATCACAACAAGTGGTTACAAGTAAAGGAATCCTAGTACCTTATATCAACCTACAATTGAACCCCTACCATAATACCTAATTAGACTTGTTTTGTAGTGATAATCTCTCCTTTCAATGCACGGCTCTCAGTACGTGACTAACCAATTCAATGGGTAAATCCTAGTACACGGCTTACTCACTAACTTGAGAAAAATGTTGGCTGCAAAGTTCTTCACTTCATCAACACAATGAAAATCACGAAACTTCTTAGTTACAAAACCCTATGATGTACAAACACAGCAACTTCTTGAATAGAAAGATGAACTAGAGCATATGTCTCTGGTTCACAATATGCTTGTGAAAAACTTTTGCATTGAATTGCATCCACTGTGACGGCCCTTAAAACAATCCTTATATATGTTTAGGGTTGTGAGAAAAAAAAAACCCAAACATCTATCCACGGATTAGAGTGAAATCAGCTTTAAAAAACTTATTTTCATAAACCTTGACAAATACTCTATCTATCGAGAAGCTGTCAAATATCGGGTAAAACAGCCTTTTAAACCTCGATAGATACTAGCTGTCGAGCTTTAAAATCCAGCACTTCTTCATTTGATTTTTGAACAGACTTGCATGACTTTAACACTTGAACTTGAAACTTTGTTTTTTGAAACATTAAACACATTCTAGATCTACCCAATTACAAGTAAAGTACGTTTTGTCAAAAGATTAGCCAATTCTATATTGACATATGTTCCTAACATGATTCACATATGTCCTAACAATCTCCCCCTTTGGCAACCCGTGACAAATCCACAACAAACAAATGAACATATGAAAAAAGTCATAAATCACTCAACTTATACTCACTTGTTGAATACAATAAAATCTATCCTAACATAAACCCTTGAAAAACTTTGCAAGAAAAGAGTTCATGGCAAGAGAGAGTTTGACAACCTGTATTTATGAAATACTTTAAACAAAACTCATCACGGCATCTTAGTGTCAAATAGAAATAAAAAATTACATACAATTAATAAGAAGCATGTGCATAAAAAGAGAAAAAAAACAACACATATAAAGATAGGTGAAAGAACTGTAATAACAACCTCATCATATATATAACATCATAAGTACAAGGTTTGCTATTACAATGTAAGAACAATGTATCTCTAAAAGAAGAAAAAGAAAAAAAATACATAAGTCCTCACTACATCCCTCAAAAAAATATAAACACTCTCCCTAACAAAAATCTCCTATGCTAACTCTCCCCCTATGTACATGACTACTCTCATCTCAAAACTACTCCCCCGTTTTGTCACGAATGACAAAGGGTAAGTAAATCAAGCAGTCATCTCATCATCACTGGGTAAGCTAGCATCCTCATCCCCATCATCGTCGTCGTCGTCGTCGGAGTCACCATCATCGTCCTCGTCCTCAGATGCCTCTGGAAAAGGAGAGGGAGACTCTACGAAGCCACCAAGGCGAGCCTGCTGTCGTACAATATGGCCGACACGAGTGTTCACCTGACACAACTAATCATTTAGTGTGTCAAGGCGAGCATCCTTGGGCTGCAACTGCGCCATGATCGCCTCGAAGGTCACACCACCTGCTAATGAAGAATGTGCAGATATGGAAGGAACGGAAGAAGCTAGAAGAGTCGCTGTCTCTATCCGTGGCCGCTTCGGTCGAAGCTGGGCCTCGCTCCGTCTAATGGTAGTCGTGTTTATGGCACATATAACAGGAAAATGGCGAAGAAGCCTCATGATAGCGGAAGGAAAAATGAGCTTATCACGAGTCATCGTATGCCTATAGACATTTATGAGGAATAAGATGAAGTGAGAGGGAAAATCAATAGAAAGTCACTCAAGAAGGAATAACAAAAATCAAGCACGAGGCTCTGTCATGGAGTTATAGTGAAACATTTGATGGAGAACGAATGTCATCACCATGTTAAGGAATCTCGAACCTTTTGCAAAGCCCGAGCAAGGGTTGTTTTAACGGTCACCCCAAGATGAAGGTGTCTTATAAAATAGAAACGAGAGTTTGTTTTTGGATATAGTCCTTAGACAATCGCAGCTAGGGTAGTCAGGATGCGCTACCCTAGGAACGAGTAGTACCTCAGATACAATATCAGGAGTAACTATGATGCACGTACCTCAAATGCAAGTGACAAAATGAGGTACAGAGTAATTAAATCCATGTATATTAGAGTAAAACTCTTGTATGATCACGAAGGGACAAGTGACTGGGATGCCACATAGTGACTCCCAACCTTGACTGTAGATGACAGCGGGAAGGTCAGTATTGAAAAAGTCTGATAAAACGACTTGGCGTTTCGAATGAATGCCGCGTCGTGAAAAGTTCTCTGAGAAATCCGACTTGGCCTTCTCATCACGGAATTGGACATGAGAGGGGGTAGAATCAAAGGAAGATGCTTGTCTGTTGACTTGTTTTTTTTGTCTTTGCATGTACACGTATGGAGCATGGACACTTGGAGCAAGAGTACAACCTCCTAGGCGTAAGCAAAAAGGGCAAGGATACAAGTGAGAGGATGCAAGCCCACAATGGGCAATTTTCAGTAGATTAGGGGGCCTAGCCCCTCCAGAGTGGTTATCTCTTTCTCCCTCTCTCTAGGCCTCTTCTCTAGAGCATGTATTAAGGTTCCCCCTCTCCTTGTACCATTTAATTTTCCTGCACCTTGCTTAGGCCGTGCTCTCTAAGTATCACAATGTCTATTTTACATTTCCTGTACCTTGCTGGGTCATACCCTTGGAACATTGGCAATATCTATTTTACTTTCTTGCTCTATGTGATAGCATTGTGCATGATATGTGTGTGTGTGTGCACGCCTGTGTGTGTGTGCACGCCTGTGTGTGTGTGTGGGGATGATCATGCACTTTGTATGATGGACTTTCATGGTTATGCGAGTGACCCTCGCTGATCATGAGTGCTCTTGACCTTATAGTGTGGGTATGCACTCAAGGTGATTATTGTAAGTGCATATTCATGCTATATTGTTGCATGATCATCGCAATGTGATTGTCTTGATCCATGTCACCTGAGTGACATTGGTTTCCCTATATATGCGACATGCATTAACATGCTTGATGTTTTGAAGGGCTTCAGCTCGTCACAGTACAAGCATGTCGATACACGTCGTATACACAGATGCGAAACCCTGCCAATGCGCTATAGCACACCAAACGTGAAACTCTGCCAGATTTTCGCCGTGAAAATGGGGCATTCCCATTGCTATATTCTCACGTTGAAAGCTTGGTAAGAATAGCATTTGATGTGCTATGACGCACCTGAGGCGAAGCACTGCCGGATTTCTGCCATGAAAATAAGGCGAAATGTTACCAGATTTTCACCATGAAAATTTGACAACAATTCCATACGCACCAAGAAAGCATCAACTAGGGCCATACCCATTCCGAAATCAAACCTCAAAACCTAATTCATTTTGAGCCTCGTAAGCTAATGCCAATAACTCGTTTTCAATTGCCAATGTTTAAAAATTATGATTTTACCAAAACAAAGGATTGTCCGCGTTATGGAGTGCCCAACATCTGCCCGACACGTAATCAGACTTCCGATCTCAATAATCAAGATTTTTTATCCATTCATATTAGATTAGGAAAAATGACACTTTTCTTAGTTTCGGATCGGTAATAAAATCAAATAAAGTCAAGTAACTAATCACACCTTAAAAAAAACCAATGATTAGTGGCAACTTCACTTACCCTTGGTAATTTCCTTCAAATCGACTCATATTCCAGTCACACACGGGGTATGACACACCTCGACAGCACCTGAGCTTCGAGCTTCGTATGCACATGCATGCCTACACCCTCTTTCTTCCTGAAAGGAGGGAGAAACGTGTGAGCGTTGCCACGATGGGTGGTTGAGCAACCGCAAGGCGTCGACATTATGGATAATAAATGTGAAAGTATTTTCTCTACTTTCGAGGTTGATTTGAGTTTAAAACACCTTGACACATGAAAACACTTGCAAGGCTAGCCTTAGGCCTAGGCCAATTAGGTCATTGCCTAAGGCCCCCTAACTAAAGAAAGGCCCCAAATTTGGGGGGCAATTTTCTTTTTCTTTTTTTTGAATATTTTTGGGAGATATTTTAAAAAAAATAGTTTTTTTTTTTTTTTTTCAATATTATGCCCTAAGAATTAAGTAATGCTAGAGATAGAGATAAGACAAATTTAAATAAATAGATTTTACAAATAAGAAGATGTTAAAAATACTATAAATTTTACTACATAACTTTTATTTATTTTTTTATTTTTTTTTATACAAGATAAAAATTCTACTCTAACATAATCTAAGTGCATATATGTGTGAAGTTCTCTCCTAGAGACTTGAACCCCAGCCCTTTCTCTCCACACCCCACAAGTACTTATATTTGTGGAGTGACCATTGCGCCAAGAGCGTAATGGTCTACATAACTTTTATAATTTGACGTAACAATAAAATAATAGGTAAACTTCAACAAACTATTAAATGCATTTTTAATGAATTTTTGTAATTGGTGATATATCTTTGAAATTTTCATGTTGTAAATTTTATAATATCTCTCTAGTATTTTTGTAAGTCTCTTGTCACTGATTACATCTATTACAACATTAGTTTGTAGTAAAATTTGTTATAATTTTAGCATTTTCTCAAAAAAAAATCATATTAAAAAGTAAAAAGAATGGATATTTTTTTTTAAAAAATTATTATATAAAATGCTAGTTGAATATTATTTAAGTGATAACATGAAGGCCCCATGTGAAGATTTTGCCTCAGGCTTCCGAAATGTTCGAGCCAACCTTGACACTTTGCATGCTGAATTTTATGTCATTGAGATCTATTTTGTATAGTCTAAACTGATTGTATCTAGAAGTGTTTGTATGCATCTGTTTATGGGTTGCATAGTGTTAAGTTTGCATATATTGAAAAAGTAAATATTTGTATTCATGTGTATCCTTACTTATTTTTTTTTAGTTTGGTTTGTGTTGCTTTAGTTTTCCCTGCCTTCTAAATTTTCCCCAAATTTTTTCCCAAAACTTGTTTTGTTTTTCCTATATTCTTTAGGGGGAGAAAGATGTTTCTAAAACTTATGCTATTCATAGAGGGAGTTGTTGCTCTTCTTAGGGGAGTTGCCTCTATTTTCTATAGAGCATTTTTTTTTTTTTTTTGGTCACTCGATTCTCTATTTTCTCTTGACCTCTGTTGTGTATGTTTACTATCTACTCTTTGTTTGAGTTGTATTTGTCAATACGTGACAAAAAGGGAGAGAAAGGTTTTTAATTGTTTTTATTTAGAGGGAGATGAAATTGTTTTTGAAAGTGGAAGGAAAGAAAAGAAAATTTTTTGATGTATCTAACTCAGGGGAGAGTTAGCTAGATTTATTGTTGCATATTTGCTATTTTAATAGCTTTTTCATGTTTATGTTAAAGCATTGTGATTCATATTGTTTACCTTTTTTTTATTTCAACACATGCGTTGATGTGCTCTTTTGAATGTTTTAGGAAAGATATGTAAATTCTAATCAAGATCTTTTGCCTCTTCTTGCAACTTCTAAGTTAGAAGTCTTAGATTGAAATTTGTGATGTATTTGGGAATTTTAATTGTAATAGGGTTGTTCTTGTATTTGAGCATTTCATTTTGTATGTAAGTTTCGTCATGGATTGCCAAATGGGGAAATTGTTAGGTTCTAAAAGTTCAAAACAATTGGCCAAGCGTGAGCACAAACTTGTCCAAATATAGATTTTAGAGTATATAAAATATATTAGACGATTCTCAATATGCTGCAAGTCAGAATAAAAGAACAACGAAGCTACAAGTTCAAGAAATCAAAACTTACCAGGCTCGACCAATCCAGAAGAAGGCTTGACTGATCAAGGCACGAATCTGTAGAATTTTAATTAAGGCCCAACAACTCATTAAGTTCATTAAATGATTAGGATTTCATATCTAATTCACGTAGTATTTAATGGAAACCCTAAGACACGTTTTAAAAAGAGAGATAATAATTCTTCTTATGCCTTCTATTGTAGATTAAGGTTTTTGTACCCAAAGCTTTCTCAAATCTTTTGCTAGAGTTATTCTTTGAAGAAACTCAAGATTTAGTATTGTATAAATTGCTGCCATCACTAGTTATCAAAGGTACTAGAGATCTAAACTCTCAAGGGTGGTCTTGGAATCATAGACTGGAGGTCTATGTGGGAGATCTAAAGCGTGAATTGGAGGTTCATGTGAGAGCAGATCCGAATCAAAGAAGTCCAAGGAGTTTAAAGCTCAGTTTGGTAACTATAGTTAGATTTACTATGAGTTGGTATTCTTAACTGTAAATCTCAATTTGATATAGCAGATTATTCTCTTGGGATCGTTCCCCCAGGTTTTATACCTTGAAACAAGCTGTTTTATTGGTTTTCCTAGATCATCACATCTTATGTTATTTAGTTTTCTACTGTGCATGTTGATTGTGATGAATGTTTAACCTAAATCTAGATAATTAACTTAAATAAGAACTTGGCTAATAAATTAAGTTAAACATATTGTGTTTACCGGGGGTCTAAAACTTTACACTTTCCTTAGCTAAGTATTTTGCACTAGTTTGGTGAGACTGATGCGTGGGTTTTTTTTTTTTTTTGTTTTTTGTGTGTGTGTGGAGTTTTTAACTATAAATTTATTAAAATATTAAAATAGCTACATTCATGTGAATGCTCTTAATATATATTTTTCTCATTCGATAGCTTACTCCTCCCCATCCTCTGCATCCCATTAACCTTTGCCGTATACATCTACATACTCTTTTCAATGTCCTCATTTGATTATTGGTGCCCTAAAGTTTAATATCTTTAATTGAAACTCCTTTTTTTTTTAATCTTTTATGGTGTGAGCAATTTTGAGCATTAATGTCAAGATTTTGTAACTTAGTGGTATAATATGTTTTCCTTTACCATTAAAATCAGAATTTGAATATTTTTTTTACTCCATTATTATAATTATCGAATTATTTAAGAAAAAATATATATGAGAAGTTAACAATGTTATCAATTTATACTGCCTCAAGCCTTTAGATAGTTGTCCTTGACTCTGTTTTTAGATATTTTAAATTTGACTGATTATTGTTGGAACTGATTAGTAAGTGTTTTTAGGGTATTTATTAATGAAGCATTTTTTTTAAAAAAAATTAATACAATTTTGATGGGAAATATAAAAAACTAATAAATTTTTTTTTTCTTTTCTTTCCTATAAAAACTTTCTAAAAGTATATCCTAAACATATTTCCTTACAGAATCCATTAATAAAATCCATATAACTAGTTAGAATTAGACCAATTAAATCAACTAGACATGAGTATCTCTGTCAGAACTCAACAGACATTATCTCCTAATGGGATTTTGTGATGTCCTGTGCTAATGGGAGATCAAGTGCTGTGATGAAAGGAATTAGACATGGAGCTTGTGAGTTGTGATTATTTGATTAAGCGTATATGGGAGGAAGAGCTCAATAATATATGGCAGGATGTTGTGAGGAAAAAATGGATTGAGGAAAGACCCAAGTTGTTCTCCCATCAGCAAACATCTTAGATTAAGCCTATTTCTTTTGTGGTTGACAAGAAAAGACTCAAGTTGTAAATTTGACTTTTCCTTCAGACCCAATCACTCAACGAAAGTAACCCAGCCAGCTGAAGAACTGACAAACTCAATTTCAACCGACCATTTGGTCGACATTGAGTCAAAAATCCATTCAATCGAATAAGGTGGGTGGAGTGGTGGGTTAACTGAATCGACCTATGGACAGCCCTAATTGTTACAAGCTAGTTTTTAATCCTATTAATCAAACTAAAATTTTATAATTTAATTACTATTACAATCAAATCCTAAATAATTGCATAATTACCTTTCTGATGACCGATCAAACATGTCAAAATGAGTGTCTACACCAAGCAAACAAGCACAATTACTACACCAACAACCCCCCCACCACCAAAAAAAAAATAGTTCTGTAACTGCTAGCCTAGTGATGGTGTAATTTTTAAGTGGAAAGGAACTCTTTAAATGCTTCCCATGTTAGACCTTTCTGAAGGTACTCAATATTAGAAGGGTTGAAAGGTCCTTTAATTCTGTCTATGAATTTTATCACTGCCCTAGCAGGAAGAATACTTCTTGATGGATCCGGTGAAGTTCTATAGCTCAAAGACGAAGAAAATCCCTGAAACATCATTTAACAAACGTAATTTTGAGCTAGCAATAAGTAAATCGTGTGGAACAATAAACACAAACAGGTAGGAGAAAGTGCAAAATGTGCATTGATGTGAACTAGAATCTAGTTCAATTTTTTCTTATGAAAAGTTCTTCAAGGCCATGTTTTTCTAATCATCATAAGAGCTAAAATATTATAGTCAAGAATACTTTCGCCAATATTTACCATAGGTACATATTCATGTATAATGTACTTTATAAACACTAGGCTATAGCCTATAAAAGTAATGATAAACATACCTACAACATAAATGCAGAGCAATTCCAAAAGAAAAGACAAGAAGAAAATTTTGGAATTTCAGAGCAACAAATAACAAAAGTGCTTGTTAACAAAACTATCTTCTCCTTTTTTATTGTTTTCCAACTAGGAGACTGGAATAATAAAGCAACAAAGCACTTAAAGCTTGAGCATGGACTGCTTATTCTATTCTAAGAGAAGGAAATAATGTTATACTACAAGTTAGCTAGTCCAACAAATTCCAAAGCTCGGAAGATTTTTTTTTTTTTTTTTTGACAAATGAGAGAATCCAAACTTTTTTTGAATATTTGACTATTTTTTTTGAGTGTTTGCAATCCCACGTCCCACACACACCAAATTATTACAGGGGGAAATCCCTTAAGGGTAGCTCCAAAATTAGCTCCAAAATATTGACAAAAGATTTCAAAACCAAGATCTCATAGATATCATGAGGCCCTAGAGTTTAGAAGTCATTAGGCTAACCAGTTTGATGAGTTTTGAATTTTAATCTATTGTCTTCGGACATTCTATTGATGTAGCTCATAAGTTGTTTCCGATGTTATTGTTCACAAATAATTTGAACATTAGCCAACAAAATGGAATTTACTTTTTATGTTAAATCAGGAGATCCCAAATTCCCATAATTTTCACTCATAAAGCTATATTGTGCTATACCATTATCTTAGGAAATGCAAAAGGTGCGCTAAACTACAGAAAACTATCAATGTACTTCAAAAATACAGTTCTATCATACTCTAAACCAATAAAAACAAAATGTTTAATATATAAATTAACTTATTCACAAGAATTTTTTT
This sequence comes from Quercus lobata, assembly GCF_001633185.2. Lineage (NCBI taxonomy): Eukaryota > Viridiplantae > Streptophyta > Magnoliopsida > Fagales > Fagaceae > Quercus > Quercus lobata. Next base: position 29,895 of record NW_022154836.1, read on the forward strand.
AATTATATCAATTTTTTTATAGGTAATTTGCCTTTACTAGTATTTTTAAGCAAATAAAGTCACTGTATTGCATAATATTTCTATTATAAAGTACTATCACATGCATAATCCTTCTTTTAAGTTTTTAGTTGAGCTATTTTAGAATTACAACCAATTCTACACTCATTTTCACAACTATTTTAAATGACTAACTGCCTGTCACTCGGCCACTTTTTTTCACCCCATTTTTATTGTGAGAGGTGAACCATTCTGAGGTGAACAATTCTGGGTTAAACTAGTTGTTAACAAAATGCAACCAATCCACATGGGACACGTGCTTTTCCCCTTTGCCTGAAACCCAAGAGAAATGAAATTTGATCTAAATCAACTCACCTTGAAGATAAGCACCTCCACTTCCTCCTCATCCACAATTGCATGAACAATAAGCGCTTCTCCCTTGGCAGACTGGCTATACACTTCCAACATCGCAATTTCCTCATTGTACCCATATTCTTCATCACCTTCATCTTCATCTCCTTCCTCTTCTTCATCATATCTCACTCTCCTCCTCACAGCACACGATACCCAACTCCCCAAAACTCTTTTGTTGCTCAATTTCACAGCTTTAATGCCAAACCATACGCTATCTTTGCAGGTATAGGTGTTTCCCAGAAGAGAAAATGGTAACAGGGGTGGTGAGGATAGCATTGCCCATCCTCCTAAATGCTTTAACATTGTTATTGGGCACATTGTAAGTGCTTCTGGGGGTCACAACACGAGTCTTTCACTATAAAGATAAGGTCACACGTGTGCAACTATATTTGTTTAGAGATTCAGCAAAAAGAAAAAAGAAAAAAAAAATCTATGTTATAGAGATTCTCGAATCTGAACACAGTGTAACTCTTTCTCACTTTTTTACTGTGAGAATTCAGAAGGGGCTGGGCTCAAATAGTAACAGTCTGATCGGACTGGGACACAGGCTTCTCAATAAAAACCGTGGCGTGCATGTCATATGATAATTGATAAGGGGGTGGCATGCGTGGTTCTTATCTTTCTGCAATTTGCATTACACATGTTTCACTTGTCATTTGTCAATTGGATCCATGTGTTGTTATACACCAATAGAGAAAGGACAGTAAAAAGTGACGATTTTTTTTAATAAAAATTAATCAACCAAATTGACTGCCATAACGTTAAATAACTTGAATTTTTTTTAAATCAAATTAACTTATAATTTTGGTCATTAACTTTTATACTATGCCTCAATTTAGTTTCTTACATTTTAAATATGTCAACTTAATCCCTAATACTTTGCTTTTATGTCAAAATAGTTCATGCGGTTAAGTGGTGAATAAAAAAATGCTAAACAAAACTTCCCCTCTAATAAAAACTCACATTATGAACAAAGAGAGACAATGATGAATTTTTCTTCGCAAGGAAATCTTGCTGATTTCGGCAAGATCCTTCACCTATCTACACTTATGAAACTCTTTTCTCGCCTTCTTCATCAAGCTATATATCGTTCTTCAAGCCAAAATCTCATCACAACCCCTCTTTTTGTTATCACTCTTGATTGGTGGAAACAATTCGCAAACATTTAGGGGCTGTTTGGTTTTTAAAAAACCATCACTCATCCCTCCTCACTCAATTTTCGTCACTCATCAATTTTCACTTAAAATACTCCAATTTCTTAAACCCCACCCATTTGGCACCTAACTTAGTTCTGTTTTTCAATTTCAAAAACTTAAAAATGTGGGACCCATTTTTAAAACTTAAAAAACTTAAAAGTCAAAAGTTGTGGCTAACCCATTCCAAAACATAAAAAATCGGTTCAGTTTCACCAAAAAAAAAAAAAAATCAGTTTAGTTAGTCAAAAGTTGTGGCTAGACCTCTGACCGTGAGTCCTTCAATGTATGTTTAATTACAAAAATGCCATGAAAACTGAGTTTTGATAACTTGAAAACACTTAAAATGTGTTTTCAGTTTCCATAACTCATTACTCAAAAATCAAAGAATTGAGTGATGGAAACAAAAAACGGGAAACACATCCAAACACACAACTCAGCCATAGGACCCATCAATTTTGAGTTATGGGTGATGGAAACAGAGTTATGGTTGATGGAAACAGAGTTATGGTTGATGGAAACTGAAAATCCATACAGCCCCTGACTTACTGACTTTGTTTCCTCGCATTCTCTTCCTAGTGAAGTGACCTAATCAATCACTCACTCACTCTATACTTAGCCTTGGCCATTTCCTTCAGTTTTGTAGCATTTTTGCCTCATACAATGTCATCACTTAAATGACACCCTCTTTTGCTTCTCTTTTGTAGAATTTTTCCACAACTTATCATTCACTATGCTTAGATCTCTTCCTATAAATTTGGAACACTTTTCCACAAATTAAGAACCTAAAGTTTGGTCAATGTTGGAATTAATAAATTGTTGTCATAAGTTAGGTTAGAAATACTGAATGAGTATTATTGTATTTCACTCATAATAAAGTATACATGAGTGCCTTTATATAGGAGCCAGAGTGTGCAATACAAGTATGTGTGTTATATAAGTAGACAAGATGAGCCTACTGCCCACGGCCTATTACACGTTAACAGCTCTCCTCAAACTCAAGGTAGGTGTAAAACCAACTTAAGGTTGTCAACAAAAGCACGAAATCGTCCTTAGGATGTGATTTGGTAAAGATATCTACAAGTTGATCTTTAGAGGAGACTGAGATCAGGTTGAGAGCACCATGGACAAGATGATAACGAATAAGATAACAATCAATCTTGATATATTTAGTTTGTTCATGAAAGATATCATTGTGAGTAATATGAATGGCACTCTCTGGTTGTCACAATAAAGAGGAGTAGCAGATAATGTAAACACGCCTAAATTCTTAAGAAGTCATCGAAGCCGAAGGAGCTTAGATGTGGTATCAGCAAGGGCACGATATTCCGCTTCAATGCTGGAGCAGGTCATAACGGTTTGTTTCTTACTTCGCCAAGAAATCAGAGAAGAACTAAGAAGAAAGCAATAACCAGTGGTTGACCTTCTATCAGTTGGATCTCCTATCCAATCAGCATTAAAGAATGCACGAAGAATAAGAGGAGACTAAGCAAAGTAGAAAAGGCCTTTGAAAGAAAGTGCCCTTCAGGTATCAAAAAATGCGCAGGATAGCAACATAGTGAGTCGATCGTGTAATAGTCGGAAACTGTCTCACCTAGTGAACGGCATAGGAAATGTCTAGACAAGTGACAGTGAGAAAAACTAGGCTACCAACCAATCGTCTGTAAAGAGATAGATTAGGCAATGGTTTCCTGTTAAGGGAGTCAAATGCACATTGAGTTTAACTGGAGTGTCAATAGTCTAACTAGCAATGAGTTCAGGTAGAGACAAAAGCTCAGAAGCATACTTAGTTCAAGTAATATAAAGTCCATCAGTGAAATGAGTGATTTCAAGACCCAAGAAGTAGCTGAGATGTCTAAGATCTTTCATCTCAAACTGCTGATTGAGAAAATCCTTGAGTTCTTGAATATCACTGAGGTTATTACCAATTATGATCATATCATCCACATATAAGAGAAGCAAAATAGTGCCTTTGTTGGTGTGATGAAAAAATAAGGCAGAATCATAAAGACTGGCAGTATAACCCAAGTGAGAGATGGTAGAGCTAAACATGACAAACCAAGCTGAGGCAATGGTCTTGGTGGTAAAGAGCGAGCTTCTGGCAGTGGGGATTCAACCTTGAGGACCTCTGACTGCAACGGAGTAGTTAAGAGAGGACACCAAAAATGTTTACTGACTGGAGAAGTTAAGGCAACGGAAAATACCAACAAAGACCAGACTACAAGACACAAGAAAGTTAAAGCAATAACTTTGATACTGTGTTAGAAATACTGAATCAGTATTATTGTATTTCACCTATAATAAAGTATACATGAGTGCCTTTATATAAAAGGCAGAATGTGTAATACAAATATGTGTGCTATACAAGTAAATAAGGTGGGCCTATAGCCTATTACATGTTAACAAGTTGAATAGGTTCAAAGGATACTTATGAATTATTTAAACACTACCCCTATTTGGATCTCAACTTGTGAATCTATTCTCTTGTGATTGCACAAATGTGTGCATTTTGAGATTTTGAGATGCCAATTGTGTCTCATGTGTAAGAATGTGAGGTGGACATAAACTAATACATTTGAAACATTTGAAAAAAAAAAAAAAAAAACCTTAAATATCAACTTCACAAGAGATTGGATTAATTTTTCTATTCATTTTCCTTTGTTGATTATATTGCAAATCAAATCAAAATGAAGGATGGAAACGGGAAACACATGAATTAATTAGCAAGTCATGCCACCATTTCTTAACTAATAGCAATTGGTATGAGCTTATATTTATTTATTTATTTTTGATAATATGAATGAGCTTTTAAATATAACGGATGTTTGGCAAACTAAAAGTATTCGGTATATGCAGTGGCGACTCCAGGAAATTTTTTCAGGGTGTTCCTCAATAAGCATAAATTACACAATCTAATAAAAAGAAAATTTTATATATTGACAACAACAACAATCAAAAAATACACAAATACATAGAATTTACAATTGCCTTCTACAAGTTTTCATATTTTGAAATCGTTGCATAATAGTCTCATTATCAATGCTACAAACTACATCTTTTTCAATATACATAACCAAGCAATCATTCATCCATTAATCTCCCATTCGATTGCGCAGTTCATTCTTTACATATTTCATTGCTGAAAAACTTCTTTCTACTGTTGCAGTAGCAACTGGAAGGGTCAAAGCTAGCTTCACTAGCAAATAGACTAATGGATAAGTCTCATGTTTTCTTGTGCTCACTAACTTTTCAGCAAGTTCACTAACTCCTTGAAGCTCTAAAAAGAAGTCATTGCTGCGCATATCAAAAATATAATTCTGCAGTTGAGAGTCAAGTGCCAAAATATCTGTCCCAAGAAAATCAGAAGGATAGAACTTAGCTAGATGTATCAACTTTTCCTTATCGAAAGCCACAAATGAATTACTTGGATTCAAGCAAGCCATACAAAGTAGCAAATTGGTATTCGCCTCAGAAAAACGGTTGTTAAGCTCTTGAAGTTGCATATCTATGATTGTGTAGAATAGCTTAACACGATAATGATGTAAATTTGTATTTTGTTGGGTGTTACGTCGCGGCCTCCCACTAACTACAAATATCGCTTCCATGTCCAAGATAGGAAGATCATGTGAGGTACAAAATAAAGATACTTCAGCCAATAAAGATGCCTATCCATCATCTCTCATCACTTGCAACCGTTGCTTAGACACTTTAACAAGATCCATAGCATTTACTATATCTTGATTTTTTTTTTTTTTTTTTTGTAATGCTATTGACAACTCATTTGTGATCCCTAAAATATTTTTCATCAAGTGTAGAGCAAAGACAAATTCAAAAGAAAGAATTGACCTCATAATAGATCGAGCTTCAACTTTTTGGTCAGAGAGGCCATCTTCTTCAATAATCTCTAGTACATCAACAACAGTAGAGAACATCAAAATCAAACTGAGAATGGTCCCATAATATGGTCCCCAACGTGTATCACTAGGACGTCTAAGATTTGTCTCTTAATTCAAACCTTGCCCACTTTTACGTACACCATTCTCTAAATCTTCTTTAATTTTGGCAAATTGTGTATCTCGAAGAGCATCTCGTATCTTACAAGAGTCTCTAACAACAATTACTAAATTACTAACCACATAAAAAAATTCAACAATGTTAATGTGATTTTTAGCAACAGCAACAAGTGTCAATTGAAGTTGATGAGCAAAACAATTGACATAAAATGCTGACTTGTTCTCTTTCAAAATTAAAGTTTTGAGACCATTGATATCACCTTGCATATTACTAGCCCCGTCATAACCTTGCCCACGTAGGTTCGATAAACTTAAATTATGTTCAGAAAGTAAACATTCAATAGCATGCTTGAGTGACAAAGCGGTAGTACTTGCTACATGTACAATACCAAGGAATCGCTCTATAATAATTCCTTCTTTGTTCACATAATGAAGAACGAGGGCCATTTGTTCTTTCACTGAGATATCACGTGACTCATCAACTAATATTGAAAAGAACCCATTGTCAAGATCCTTGATGATGGCTTTGGATGTTTCACGTGCAATTGCATTCACAATGTCTTTTTGAATGTCAGGGTGGGTAAGCTTGCAATTTTTCGGAGCTTTTTGCAATACTTCATTGATAGATTCATTGTGATCCCCCAAAAATTGTACAAGCTCAAGGAAATTTCCTTTATCACTTGAACCTTGAGATTCATCGTGACCACGAAAAGCTAATCCCCGGCATAAAAGGAATCTTATGCAATCAACTATTGCATTTAATTGAATCTGATAGTCAATTTTATCTTGATTTGATTGCTTAACAAAAACACTTTGAATGTGTTGCTTTTCCTTCAACAGATCATTACACTTTTGGACAGCTTGGTAATGAGCACTATTAACTCCTCCAACATGGGAATTTAACTTATCTTTCTGATTCCAAAGTTTGAATCCCTTCGTTACAAAAGTGTCACCTCCTCCTTGCTTACCAATATCTTGCCCAAATAGGTAGCAATAAAAACAGAATACTGCATCTTTGACTATACTATATTCCAACCAGTATCTATCTTTATACCATTTGGATATAAATCGACGGGGCTTTCCAGAAAAATAAGATATAGGGTAATCATCACTGTGTAAAACAGGTTGACAAGGGCCTTTTGTTAAATAATATCTTCTTATTTCATCATGATGATTAGGATGATAAGATGATATTTTTTCTCGTAGCCCAGGATCTAAAGGAAGATTCTCTAAGATAAAGTCAACACGAATTCGCTTAGAAGATGAAGATGAATCTTGTGCAGGAGCTGAATCTTGGGTACGTGGTTTTCTTATCAAATATTTGTCCATAATTCTAGCAAAAGAATAAACAAAAAACTATAAGTTTATTTGAAAAATTAATAAAATTATTAATTATTGTTGTTTAGTTGTTTTATTAATTTGTTTGTCTTTTATAAACTATAATTTGTTACATTATTGTTTCATTAATTATAAAATTATTAATTATTATTTAGCCTAACATAATTTAATTTATTTGTCTTTTATAATGTATTGGTTAATTATACTGTTTTAATTATTGTTGTTTAGCGTAACAATAAATTATATTACTTTAATTTATTTGTTATTAATTACATTGTTTTAATTTGTTATATTGTTTAGTTCCTTGTGCACATTACACTAAAAGAGCTAAACATTATACATCTCATGTGCAGCATAATAAAAGCAGTGTAATGTGCAACATATTACACTGCTTTAATTATTATTTACTACCATGCCCCATGTGCTCACTGCCCATCAGCCCATCTATCCCTACCCCACTCAACAGACAAGCACAAACCATCCCCCAATCACAACCTGCCAATCAGAAAATTTCACAATCACAATACATATTATTAATCAATATCTCACCAACACCCACACCAACATACACTGAGTCACTGCCCAACAGACAAAAGCAACGAATAAGATAAAGCTATAAGATAAAGCCAAAAAAACAAACAAAAAGCAAAATAAAGTTAAAAGTAAAGATTGGTTCCCAAAAAAAAAAAAAAAAAAAAAGAGAGTAAAGATTCGGTAGCCCAGCCAATCAGAGTATTACAGTTCAAAAGAGAGAGAGAGAGAGAGAGTTACTGAGTTAAAGACTAAATAAAGAGAGAGAGAGGCATCAGGCATTTTCATTTCATACTTTTCATTTCAGTGTGAGAGAGAGAGAGAGAGAGAGAGTCAGAGAGAAAAAGGGAGAGAAATGCCTTGAGGCCGACTGGCCGAGCACCGGAGCAATTGAGACGGTGAGACTGATCTGATCTGCGACGACGGGCAAGTGACGATGGGCAAGCGACGAGCGACGACAGCGGGCGACGAGTGATGACGACGGCCAAGGGACGACGACTAGAAGAGGAGCGGCGGAGGTCACGGAGCGAGCTGCACCTGTGAGCAGTGGCGGCGCCATCGTGGGTTTGGGGTTTCTTTTTTGCTCTGTATTTGGTTTCTTTTTGCCTCTGTATTTGGTTTCTTTTTTTATTTTATTTTATACACGCCTCTGTATTGCAGTGTTGGGTAATGGGGTTTGGTTTGCTTTTGCTTTGTATAGAGTATAGACTGTCTTGATCTCTGCCAACGACGTGACCGTGGTTTGATTTCTGATTTGCTCTGTATTTTTTTTTTTTTTTTGGGTGAGAATCCATGGGTTTGCTACCTCCGTATTATGTTGGGCTTTCCGGGTTTGCCGTTGGCAGTGGGCTTGGCTCTGTTAACAAATTTTTTTTTTTTTTTTTTGGCTTGAAAGTAGAACAGATAATTTTTTTTTTTTAATTATTTAATTTGAGGCTATTCCTAATTTTGTGATTGAGGGTGTTCCTAATTTTGGGATGAGGGTGTTCCTAGCATAGATTAAATATAATTTTTTTTTTTTTATAATTTTTTTCAGGTCAGGGTGTTCCTGGGAACATCCTGACCTGTACGTGGTGTCGCCACTGGGTATATGTTGGATTTTTTTTTTCTTTTCAATAAATTATCAATTAAAACTATTTTTGATTATATGCAAAACTTTGTCTAAACTATTTTTACTTTTCAATTTTATTTTTTGCATTTAAAAATTATGACCAATACTGGAAAGAAAAAGAACGAAGTGAAAATCACATTTATACTTTAAGAGTTCTATAATTTAAAATCAATCACACTATTTAAGACTTTTTTTTTTTTTTTTTTGAAAGCACTATTTAAGACTTCTTTAGTTTTGTGATATTTCAAAAACTCCCTTAATATATGCTTGCTTAAATTTTTTTTTTTTTTTTTTTTAAATTCCTATGTTAAAATATATTTGGTTGACTAGATTTTAAAATATTTTTCATAAATATAATAAATGGAAAATGCAATAAAAATTAGAAAGTGAAGATGATAAAAACCCGGGGAGGGGGAGATACACAAATCCTCCTTATGGTTTCCTCATAAAACCCAAAACACCCTTGAGGTTTTGAGTGTAACCTTTAAATAGCATTAATTGTTAGTTGTGTAACACCAAACCCTTTGAAGTTTTTTTAGCATAACACAAAATTCTTGTAATACTATTTGTAAAATTAAATATGTACAAGTTCATCACATCATGAACAACTTACCAATTATTTTTACAGTTTTTTAACAATTTACATATAAAATAATATTAAATGAGATAAATATTACATTCATGATATGGGCAAAAATAGTAAGCAGGTGAAACCATCAGCTTCTATTGTAAGCTGACGGTAAAAGGGCAAGCAAAACCATCGGCTTTAGAAGCTGACGGTAAAAGGAGATCTGATAAAGGCAGTAAAGGGGGTGGGCTAACAGAACCAAATGACTTACGGTCTCAATAAATTGACACTTGTAAACCTGAAGGGAGCATGATAGGCTGACGGTCTTAAATAAGCTGACAGTCTCTACAGCATTTTACTTGTTGCCCACGATTGCATATATTAGGAAATGCCTTGCCCTCCACGTTTGATGCTACTTAAAGGATCCCTATAAGGCAAGGATCCCGCCAAATATGCCTAAGAAGACTCCTATAAGGAAAAGATTTCTGCACCAAGGAAGAGATGTCAACTCTCTACTACTATAAAAGCCCTAATACCCTCACTAGCCAAGGTACGCATAATTCACCCCTCTCTAGCACTCTAGAGTTGTAAGAAGTTCTAACTTAACCTTTGGAGGGTACTGGTCGGCACCACACCAATGCTCTCTGCAAGGTCTTCTCTTTTGTGTTGTGCAGGAGCTATTTCGAGTGCGCAAGTACCTGTGGCTTACTGGTGACTTTTTCGACATGATAAAATCTACCAAAGAAGAGGGCTTACTTAGGTAAGGTCAAAAGAGGCTGATGCCTCCAGCTCCTCTGTGCCCAGCTCAGCACAAGGGTCCACGTCTGTCGGCTTTATAAGCGCTTTCACCTCCTCAACGGCGTAATCCTTATGAGTAAGAAGGGGACAGGGTCCTTTAATGACGGGACCAGCTGAGGTCATCATCCCCTTACCCGCACCAGGACCCGACTTAGGAAGTGACTTCTTGGAGTTAGCATCTCTAGGAGTGACGGCTGCTTTCTTGGGTAGACAGTCACTATCCTCGTCAATCTTCCTCTTAGCCGAACCCTTATGTATGGCCTTGGGAACTGACGAGGAGTTCCCCTCTATACCCTTAGTCTTTTTCTCCTCTTCTTTTTTACGGGCAGCAGCCGCCATCACTCTCTGCTTTGCTGCATCCATTTCTGCAAAAGACAACTAGCCTACATTACAAAGGTAGATAGTAAGAACAAAAACCGACGAGGATGATCAAAGGAAAAATCTACTTACGGCAACGACCAAGTTCGTCCAATCTCCGAGCCTCAGGCGTCGATTCTAGACCCCCACAGTATAGATAAAGAGTGTCAAGGGTGATTAAGTCCCTACACCTTCGTTGCTCAAGAGGAATATCAAGAACCCGACGAATGAATTCCTCCTGCTCGTCAGTTATGTGAGGACGAGTGCTAGTTGAAGACAAAGAAATAGATGTGTTAGAAACTAGAAAAAAAAAAAAAAAAAAAAAAAAAAAAAAAAAAAAAGAAAAAAAAAAGGAAGAAGAGCTGACGAAGTTAACCTGAGTCCCTAATAAAAGCCCAAGTGTTGTCAAAATAACCACGTGGTATCGTCTCCCATTCTTCCTAACGGCATACCCAATCCGTCCCCTTGACAAAGAAATATCTACTTTTCCAATTCCTGTTAGAGTCTGGCATATCAGACACTAATCTCAAGTCTCTCTCATGGACGGCAAAATGATACGTCCCTTTAGAAGATACAATGTGCTGAGGTCTATAGTAGTAAAAGAACTCGTCTAGGGAAAGTTGACGGTTCCCTCCGCTCAGACGACCCCATAAAACCTCAGCACTAATAAAGATTCTCTAAGCGTTCGGGGCAATTTGGTTGATGGACAGACCCAAAAAATCAGCCGGTTGACGGTGCAAAGCCGTCAATGGAAGTCTAAGCCCTGTAGCAAACATGGCATCATACATGCCAACGTCCGCGGTCCTCCCTGAATAACACCTCTCATTTTCCCTAGGTAGACGGATTGGGATATGGTTTGGGATCTGGTAATGAGGACCCAACTCCTTAAAAATCCTACTACTTATCATAGGTAGAAATTTGTTGACGGCCTAGTCCTCAAGAATGATGAAGGGACGATTATCTCCAGGACCCCCTGAGGCCCCTTCATGGGATTCCTTGTCACCTTTATCTTCATCCCCGTCACTTTCACTCTCTCTTTCTCCCTCTTCTACCTCATCTTCTCCCTCATTCACTACTTCCTCACTTTCCCCAGTATAACTCTCATCCTCGTCAGGAGATTAGGTTGACGTCTCCCTCTCTGACGAACGTAAGAAGTCCTCGGATTCATCACCTGAACCAAAGACCTCGTCGTAGCCCGCTCCATCGCGGACTAATGACTGTTCACTCTTCTCGTTTGACATCTGACTACCTACAAGTGACGAATCAAGTCTAAGAACCTAAAACTGACGACTTCACTAGGAAATTAATTGGATAGAATGAAATATAAAGTAGTAAGAGAACTTACAATTATGTCCCAAGAGATGAGTCTGAAAGCAACGGCAACAACACGGACAACGGAGTCAAGTAAATCAACGGGGTAAGGTTGACAGACTCTCTCTCCAGAAAATAATAAGGGTGAAATAGGAGAAATAGGGGAGGAGGAGAGTTATATATAAGGGGGAAATGCACGGAAGACGAAGCAACGCCCTCGTCCAGAAGCAGAGCTAGTCGAGATGCAACATGTGTCCGAACATTTAATGATGGCTGCTCGAGGAATTGCCCATAAATGACATCCAAAAGACAATAAACGAATAAAAGACTCAACTCCATAACCCATCAGTTAAAAGCGGCGAGGATATGGAGTAGGGGGCAGTTGATATGGGCAAAAATAGTAAGCAGGTGAAACCGTCAACTTCTATTGTAAGCTGACAATAAAAGGGCAAGCAAAACCGTCGGCTTTATAAGCTGACGGTAAAAGGAGATCTTATAAAGGCAGTAAAGGGAGTAGGCTCACAGAACCAAATGACTGACGGTCTCAATAAACTGACACCTGTAAACCTGAAGGGAGCATGATAGGCTAACAGTCCTGAATAAGCTGACGGTCTCTACAGCAGTTTACTTGCTGCTCGATTGCATATATTAGGAAATACCCTGCCCTCCACGTTTGATGCTACTCAAAGGATCCCTATAAGGCAAGAATCCCACCAAATATGCCCAAGAAGACTCCTATAAGGAAAAGACTTCCACACCAAGGAAGAGATGTCAACTCTTTACTACTATAAAAGTCTTAATACCCTCACTAGCCAAGATACACATAATTCACCCCTCTCTAGCACTCTAGAGTTGTAAGAAGTTCTAACTTGACCTGCGGAGGGTACTTGGCCGGCACCACACCGGTGCTCTCTGCAAGGTCTTCTCTTTTGTGTTGTGCAGGAGCTATTTCGAGTGCACAAGTACCTATGGCTCACTGGTGACTTTTTCGGCATCATCAACTCATAATTTTAAATGGTTTTGTCACGTGTGTTTTATGGAAAAAAAAATTTCCAAAAAATAATAAAAGATCGTGATTTTCATTATTTTTAGTGGGCCATAAAGTAAAAGACATTGTTAACAATAAAATGTTGTCTTTTTTTTTTTTTTATTAACTAAGCTAAGCAATAAAATGTTGTCTTAACATTGAAGCTTGTCTCAATTCTCATAGAAATAATAACATCACATAGTATTTTATACATGAGAAATGATATGTCCACAATATTTTTACAACAAATTTTAAGTGGCAAGTTATTACTAGTTGTTATTATTGGGGCAAAAAAGTAATCTTAGTGTTAGTTTAAAATTTGAACCAATAACAACTAACTACCTATGATTTTTTGAAAAAAAAATGTTGTAAAAATGTTGTAGCCGTAGCATCTCTCTTTATATACACACACACGCAAACACACACGCACACACTAGCCTCGTCACACATATTTTGTGCCTGTGATGAGGCTTTTTTTTTTTTTTTTTTTTTTGGTCTATTGTCATAATTTTCCTATCTTTTTTTAAAATTTTGGATAAGTCTTTTTGAAGACATGGATTAATAGAAAAGTGTCCTATTTTGTAGGCATTTTAAATGGAGTTGAAGATATATTTGTACTGGATTGTCATCAAGTTTTTTTCCCTATTAAACATAAAGTTTAGTGATATTTCTGAATCACATAAAAGTCCAATCCAAAAAGGGAAATTCCCTTATAAATAGTATAGATAGATAATAATAAAGAAAAGAAAAGAAAATATATGGCAATAACCTCTAAGCACGCACGTTGTGCGTGTTCAGAGGCTTTTCTATTTTTTTGCATAAAGGTTTATAATTTGCATCTATTATAATTTGAAAATATACTATTTTTTTATTATTCAAATAAATAAAAATGATAAACATTAGAGATAAGCAGTAATTGCAATTTCTTTTTTGAACGTGTATTTGAAAGTGGTGTAGTGATATAGAGAAAATTTTGGGTAGGAAAAATAAGATTAACCACGTGAGGGGAAAGAAGACTAAATTTTAGGAGTTTTCTTAGTTTTTTATTTTTTATTTTAAATTGGGGGTGTTTCATTTATTCGAATGAAAATAGAATAAAAAATGCTAAATTTTAGGGAATAAAAAGATGAAAGTGAAGGGAAAAAAATCCAAAATTTTAGGAGTTCTCTTTTTGAATTTAAAATGAAATTTGTTATTTAAAAATTATGACCCTATTTCTAAAAAAGTTATCCTTCATTAATGAGGGTATTTTTGAACCACATAAAAGTCCAATTCAAAGAGGAGAATCCTCTTATATATAGTGTACATATAAATATATATATACACACACCCATACAGACAAAACTTTAGTAAAGTATTTAGATATTGTTCCTTACATTCTCCTCTTAAAATTCAATCATATGACTTTTTTTTCATGGGATGTATTTGTATTTTTAGTTAAGTACTACCACAAAACCGAATTTTAAGAGGAAAACCTAAGGAACAATATATAAGTATTATACCTAAGTTTTGGCCTCTATATATATATATATATATATATTCACTTCAAACTTGAAAATTTTATCTTTGTAACTAAATATGTTCTACATTTTTATATTATGAGCTAACTTAAAATAAATGAAAGTGGGAGAGTCTTCTATCCAAATAACAAAGTCCTGGGTGTTTCTTGCATTCTCAATAATATCTTATATGAGAATAATATTATAGATAACAAATTTTATAATTTTATTTTTCTCAATTTTTTATTTATAATTTATTTAAATCAATTCTAAGCTTATAACTTACTTTTCTATTTTATGAATATAAACTATTTATGAGTTTCAGAAATGGTTATGTGGGTCCGAGAGGTCTGCAATCCGGCCCAAACTCTATCTGGGCCCAGGGCCCGTGCCGAGGAGGTATCTTGCCGAAGACGAATGATCAGTGGCCGAGGTAGCAAGGGGAACGGCTGAGAACTTACCCTGTCCTCGGCATTCCAGAGCTTCAATGGGAAGACCAACACCATGGTGTAGGCAATCCCCAAACAGCCCCCTCAAGGGGATGTGAACGGAATAGGGCCCATAGGGAAGCAGGGTGTGAAATTGGACCAAGGAAAATGCGTCCCCTCTTCAGTAAATGCACCTGCCAATACCTAGAGCTGATTAATGAGAAAAGACGTTTGGATGGTGTAAACTTCGATCCATGCAACTAATAGAAAGTTAGACGGGACGGTTGATGAGATGGATACAGAAATAAGCTCCTGCCTGACCTACAAGTGGAGGGTCAGGATCAACCAAGACGGACTATATAATAAAAAGGAAGGTGCACCAACAGGAGGTTGGGAAAAATGGCCAAAAACCAGAGCCTCCCAGCCCACCTCCAGGAGAAAGACTCCAGGGGTGAAGGAAAACTTAAACTTGTACGAACACCACGAAAAACCCACCGCCTATCGATCAAGGCCTAGCCTTCCAAACCCATGCTCTATAAATGATATTGTTAGGGCCTTTTCACGTGTGAACCCGACACTGTTACGGTCCGCCACGAATCGTGTCCGTACAATTGGCGCCGTCTGTGGGAAGGCTTGTGTGTTGGCATAGGCGGTAAGTCGAAATAGTTCCTTTTTTATTCCTAACAATTGGTTATAGAGTTTCAGCGTAAAGTTCCGTTAGGGGCTATGCTTCTTGATTAGGGGCTACGTTTGTCAGCGTTAATCGCGCGAATAATTCTAGGGGCTTGGCCGAGGAGCTAACTCCCGTAAAACCAAGTTCCAGTGCCAAAGAAAACTAGGTTTTGGACAGAACCAGGGCATTGCATGGTCCACGGACTCAAGCCTATGGGGAAACCAACTGCCTGGATGAGGAAAACTAGGTTTTGGACAGAACCAGGGCATTGCATGGTCCACGGACTCAAGCCTATGGGGAAACCAACTACCTGGGATGAGGAAAACTAAGTTTTGGACAGAACCAGGGCATTGCATAGTCCTCGGACTCAAGCCTATGGGGAAACCAACTACTTGGATGAGGAAAACTAGGTTTTGGACAGAACCAAGGCGTTGCATGGTCCACGGACTCAAGCCTATGGGGAAACCAACTACCTGGATGAGGAAAACTAAGTTTTGGACAGAACCAGGGCATTTGGGCATAGTCCTCGAACTCAAGCCTATGGGGAAACCAACTACTTGGATGAGGAAAACTAGGTTTTGGACAGAACCAAGGCATTGCATGGTCCACGGACTCAAGCCTATGGGGAAACCAACTACTTGGATGAGGAAAACTAGGTTTTGGACAGAACCAGGGCATTGCATAGTCCACGGACTCAAGCCTATGGGGAAACCAACTACCTGGATGAGGAAAACTAGGTTTTGGAGAGAACCAGGGCATTGCATGGTCCACGGACTCAAGCCTATGGGGAAACCAACTACTTGGATGAGGAAAACTAGGTTTTGGACAGAACCAAGGCATTGCATGGTCCACGGACTCAAGCCTATGGGGAAACCAACTACTTGGATGAGGAAAACTAGGTTTTGGACAGAACCGAGGCATTGCATGGTCCACGGACTCAAGCCTATGGGGAAACCAACTACCTGGATGAGGAAAACTAAGTTTTGGACAGAACTAGGGCATTGCATAGTCCTCGGACTCAAGCCTATGGGGAAACCAACTACCTGGATGAGGAAAACTAAGTTTTGGACAGAACTAGGGCATTGCATAGTCCTCGGACTCAAGCCTATGGGGAAACCAACTACCTGGATGAGGAAAACTAAGTTTTGGACAGAACTAGGGCATTGCATAGTCCTCGGACTCAAGCCTATGGGGAAACCAACTACTTGGATGAGGAAAACTAGGTTTTGGACAGAACCAGGGCATTGCATAGTCCTCGGACTCAAGCCTATGGGGAAACCAACTACTTGGATGAGGAAAACTAGGTTTGGACAGAACCAGGGCATTGCATGTCCTCGGACTCAAGCCTATGGGGAAACCAACTACTTGGATGAGGAAAACTAGGTTTTGGACAGAACCAGGGCATTGCATAGTCCTCGGACTCAAGCCTATGGGGAAACCAACTACTTGGATGAGGAAAACTAGGTTTTGGACAGAACCAAGGCATTGCATGGTCCACGGACTCAAGCCTATGGGGAAACCAACTACCTGGATGAGGAAAACTAAGTTTTGGACTGAACCAGGGCATTGCATAGTCCTCGGACTCAAGCCTATGGGGAAACCAACTACTTGGATGAGGAAAACTAGGTTTTGGACAGAACCAAGGCATTGCATGGTCCACGGACTCAAGCCTATGGGGAAACCAACTACTTGGATGAGGAAAACTAGGTTTTGGACAGAACCAGGGCATTGCATGGTCCACGGACTCAAGCCTATGGGGAAACCAACTACCTGGATGAGGAAAACTAGGTTTTGGACAGAACCAAGGCATTGCATGGTCCACGGACTCAAGCCTATGGGGAAACCAACTACTTGGATGAGGAAAACTAGGTTTTGGACAGAACCAAGGCATTGCATGGTCCTCGGACTCAAGCCTATGGGGAAACCAACTACTTGGATGAGGAAAACTAGGTTTTGGACAGAACCAAGGCATTGCATGGTCCTCGGACTCAAGCCTATGGGGAAACCAACTACTTGGATGAGGAAAACTAGGTTTTGGACAGAACCGGGCATTGCATGGTCCACGGACTCAAGCCTATGGGGAAACCAACTACCTGGATGAGGAAAACTAGTTTTGGACAGAACTAGGGCATTGCATAGTCCTCGGACTCAAGCCTTTGGGGAAACCAACTACTTGGATGAGGAAAACTAGGTTTTGGACAGAATCACGGCTTTGCATAGTCCTCGGACTCAAGCCTATGGGGAAACCAACTACTTTGATGAGAAAACTACGTTTTGGACAGAACCGAGGCATTGCATGGTCCACGAACTCAAGCATATGGGGAAACCAACTACCTGGATGAGGAAAACTAAGTTTTGGACAGAACTAGGGCATTGCATAGTCCTCGGACTCAAGCCTATGGGGAAACCAACTACCTGGATGAGGAAAACTAGGCTTTGGACAGAACCAGGGCATTGGATAGTCCTCGGACTCAAGCCTATGGGGAAACCAACTACTTGGATGAGGAAAACTAGGTTTTGGACAGAACCAAGGCATTGCATAGTCCTCGGACTCAAGCCTATCGGGAAACCAACTACTTGGATGAGGAAAACTAGGTTTTGGACAGAATCACGGCATTGCATAGTCCTCGGACTCAAGCCTATGGGGAAACCAACTACTTGGATGAGGAAAACTACGTTTTGGACAGAACCAAGGCATTGCATGGTCCACGGACTCAAGCCTATGGGGAAACCAACTACTTGGATGAGGAAAACTAGGTTTTGGACAGAACCGAGGCATTGCATGGTCCACGAACTCAAGCCTATGGGGAAACCAACTACCTGGATGAGGAAAACTAAGTTTTGGACAAAACTAGGGCATTGCATAGTCCTCGGACTCAAGCCTATGGGGAAACCAACTACCTGGATGAGGAAAACTAAGTTTTGGACAGAACTAGGGCATTGCATAGTCCTCGGACTCAAGCCTATGGGGAAACCAACTACTTGGATGAGGAAAACTAGGTTTTGGACAGAACCAGGGCATTGCATAGTCCTCGGACTCAAGCCTATGGGGAAACCAACTACTTGGATGAGGAAAACTAGGCTTTGGACAGAACCAGGGCATTGCATAGTCCTCGGACTCAAGCCTATGGGGAAACCAACTACTGGATGAGGAAAACTAGTTTTGGACAGAACTAGGGCATTCCATAGTCCTCGACTCAAGCCTATGGGAAACCAGCTACTTGGATGAGGAAAACTAGGTTTTGGACAGAATCACGGCATTGCATAGTCCTCGGACTCAAGCCTATGGGGAAACCAACTACTTGGATGAGGAAAACTAGGTTTTGGACAGAATCACGGCATTGCATAGTCCTCGGACTCAAGCCTATGGGGAAACCAACTACTTGGATGAGAAAACTACGTTTTGGACAGAACCGAGGCATTGCATGGTCCAGAACTCAAGCCTATGGGGAAACCAACTACCTGGATGAGGAAAACTAAGTTTTGGACAGAACCAGGGCATTGCATAGTCCTCGGACTCAAGCCTATGGGGAAACCAACTACCTGGATGAGGAAAACTAGGCTTTGGACAGAACCAGGGCATTGGATAGTCCTCGGACTCAAGCCTATAGGGAAACCAACTACTTGGATGAGGAAAACTAGGTTTTGGACAGAACCAAGGCATTGCATAGTCCTCGGACTCAAGCCTATCGGGAAACCAACTACTTGGATGAGGAAAACTAGGTTTTGGACACGAATCACTGGCATTGCATCAGTCCTCGGTACTCAGCCAATGGGGAAACCAACATACTTGGATGAGGGAAAACTAACGTTTTGGAACAGAACCAAGCAAATTGCAATGTCCACGGACTCAAGCCTATGGGGAAACAAACTACTTGATGAGGAAAACTAGGTTTTGGACAGAACCGAGGCATTGCATGGTCCTACGAACTCAAGCCTATGGGGAAACCAAACTACCTGGATGAGGAAAACTAAGTTTTGGACAAAACTAGGGCATTGGCATAGTCCCCTCGGACTCAGGCCTATGGGAAACCAACCATACCTGGATGAGAAAAACTAAGTTTTGGACAGAACTAGGGCATTGCATAGTCCTGGACTCAAGCCTATGGGGAAACCAACTACTTGGATGAGGAAAACTAGGTTTTGGACAGAACCAAGGCATTGCTTAGTCCTCGGACTCAAGCCTATGGGGAAACCAACTACTTCGATGAGGAAAACTAGGCTTTGGACAGAACCAGGGCATTGCATAGTCCTCGGACTCAAGCCTATGGGGAAACCAACTACTTGGATGAGGAAAACTAGGTTTTGGACAGAACCAGGGCATTGCATAGTCCTCGGACTCAAGCCTATTGGGGAAACCAACTACTTGGATGAGGAAAACTAGGTTTTGGACAGAACCAAGGCATTGCATGGTCCACGGACTCAAGCCTATGGGGAAACCAACTACTTGGATGAGGAAAACTAGGTTTTGGACAGAACCAAGGCATTGCATGGTCCACGGACTCAAGCCTATGGGGAAACCAACTACCTTGGATGAGGAAAACTAGGTTTTGGACAGAACTAGGGCATTGCATGGTCCACGGACTCAAGCCTATGGGGAAACCAACTACCTGGATGAGGAAAACTAAGTTTTGGACAGAACTAGGGCATTGCATAGTCCTCGGACTCAAGCCTATGGGGAAACCAACTACTTGGATGAGGAAAACTAGGTTTTGGACAGAACCAGGGCATTGCATAGTCCTCGGACTCAAGCCTATGGGGAAACCAACTACTTGGATGAGGAAAACTAGGCTTTGGACAGAACCAGGGCATTGCATAGTCCTCGGACTCAAGCCTATGGGGAAACCAACTACTTGGATGAGGAAAACTAGGTTTTGGACAGAACCAGGGCATTGCATAGTCCTCGGACTCAAGCCTATGGGGAAACCAACTACTTGGATGAGGAAAACTAGGTTTTGGACAGAACCAGGGCATTGCATAGTCCTCGGACTCAAGCCTATGGGAAACCAACACTTGGATGAGGAAAACTAGGTTTTGGACAGAACCGGGGCATTGCATAGTCCTCGGACTCAAGCCTATGGGGAAACCAACTACTTGGATGAGGAAAACTAGGCTTTGGACAGAACCAGGGCATTGCATGGTCCACGGACTCAAGCCTATGGGGCAACCAACTACTTGGATGAGGAAAACTAGGTTTTGGACAGAACCAAGGCATTACATGGTCCACGGACTCAAGCCTATGGGGAAACCAACTACTTGGATGAGGAAAACTAGGTTTTGGACAGAACCGGGGCATTGCATGGTCCACGGACTCAAGCCTATGGGGAAACCAACTACCTGGATGAGGAAAACTAAGTTTTGGACAGAACTAGGGCATTGCATAGTCCTCGGACTCAAGCCTATGGGGAAAACCAACTACTTTGGAATGAGGAAAACTAGGTTTTGGACAGAACCAGGCATTGCAATGGTCCCAACCGCGGACTCAAGCCTATGGGGAAACCAACTACCAGGATGAGGAAAACTAGGTTTTGGACAGAACCAGGGCATTGCATGGTCCACAGACTCAAGCCTATGGGGAAACCAACTACTTGGATGAGGAAAACTAGGTTTTGGACAGAACCAAGGCATTGCATGGTCTACGGACTCAAGCCTATGGGGAAACCAACTACTTGGATGAGGAAAACTAGGTTTTGGACAGAACCGGGGCATTGCATAGTCCACGGACTCAAGCCTATGGGCAAACCAACTACCTGGATGAGGAAAACTAGGTTTTGGACAGAACCAGGGCATTGCATGGTCCACGGACTCAAGCCTATGGGGAAACCAACTACTTGGATGAGGAAAACTAGGTTTTGGACAGAACCAAGGCATTGCATGGTCCACGGACTCAAGCCTATGGGGAAACCAACCACTTGGATGAGGAAAACTAGGTTTTGGACAGAACCGGGGCATTGCATGGTCCACGGACTCAAGCCTATGGGGAAACGACTACCTGGATGAGGAAAACTAAGTTTTGGACAGAACTAGGGCATTGCATAGTCCTCGGACTCAAGCCTATAGGGAAACCAACTACTTGGATGAGGAAAACTAGGTTTTGGACAGAATCACGGCATTGCATAGTCCTCGGACTCAAGCTTATGGGGAAACCAACTACTTGGATGAGGAAAACTAGGCTTTGGATAGTCCTCGGACTCAAGCCTATGGGGAAACCAACTACCTGGATGAGGAAAACTAAGTTTTGGACAGAACCAGGGCATTGCATGGTCCACGAACTCAAGCCTATGGGGAAACCAACTACCTGGATGAGGAAAACTAAGTTTTGGACAGAACTAGGGCATTGCATAGTCCTCGGACTCAAGCCTATGGGGAAACCAACTACCTGGATGAGGAAAACTAAGTTTTGGACAGAACTAGGGCATTGCATAGTCCTCGGACTCAAGCCT
>NW_022154837.1:0-50989 GCF_001633185.2 Quercus lobata
AGGCCTTTTAGTTTAGCACAAAATGGTCTAAGATTGCTTATGTTCCAATGAATAAGATTAACCTTTGATGCATCCTACTCCAAGGTCAAAATCATTTAAATCTGGTTTGCTCTCTCAAACCTCCCTGTGTCTGCTTGCTTTTTCACTTTGAAGTCAACTAAATGTTCATGATTTGTTCTCCACTTTGCTTTCACTTGTTTGCCTTATATATATTGCCAATGATTTCCAAAGAGTCTAGTGTCAAACCTTTAATTCATATTTTTCAACATATTTTTACTGCATAGCTTTTGTGTATCTTTAAATTTTAGCTCTATTTGTACAGTTCTTGAATTATCCCTTTCCCTTATGTTTTTTTGTTCATATTAATATTAAACTCTGATCTGCTTGTTAGAGTTGAAGATTTCAGAAAACTTTTCTACAAAACCAGCTACTTTCAAGCCAAAATTGGAAGGTCAACTCCTATTTTGATAAAATTTCAAAATGTTGGTCCTGACAAAGAAAGCCTCGTGTTGACTGGTGTTGCTTGAAATCCCTCTCCATTTGCATGGATGGTAGGACCCACTTCGTGAGATCTTTTCTAGTTGTTATTGTTATTGTTGTAATCCAAGAATGGCTTCTTCTTCTTCTTTTTTTTTTTCTTTTTTTTTTTGTAGACTCTAGCATTTGTTCTAGAAAGATTGTTATAAACACATTATTCTATAGTGGAAGATTTTACTGGACTAGGTCCCGTGGTTTTTCCCTTCCCATTGAAGGGTTTTCCACGTAAAAATTTGGTATCTTGATTGTGGGTTGTTTCTACACTTTTATTTTTTTTAATTTTAAATATTGGTTATTATGTTTTGCTAGTTTATTTGAAATACCCATTGAATTTTCACAAAGAGAGAAAAAGAAAATAATTCCATTATGTGTTAAATTAATTGGCTATTTTTCTTTACAGAGGCTGATCTTCAAATTAGACAATTTTTGGTGCCTAATCTATTCCATTCACCATACCCTAATGCTGAATCCTCTATGGTTATATATATTAGATCTCTATATAGAGGTCTAGCTACTTCTTGGAACTTAAAAAATTGACAACTCTACTCTTTGCACTGAGCTTGAGTTCATTACGTAATACCCTTTCCATGTGTTGGATGGATGTATATTGGATTACTCCAATTCACCATGTCTCAAAATATTGTCATTTTTAAGAAGTAAATAGATCCTTTTATGACATTCATAACTTTCACCTTCCTTTACTTGAAAGTCAATATCTTTTTTATTCAAGTTGAGGGAAAGAAAAAAAAATAGAGGAAATCCAAAAACAACATTAGAGGAAATGGTTTGAGAATTTTTAATCATAGGTGACTCTGTGATTGGTTAGTTATCGTTATTAATCACCCCTTCAATATTGTTGGCTAACTTTGATGGTTAAAGATCATAGTCAATAGGTAAAAAATTATCAAGCATAAAATTTTTGTGTACACCCATTAGTCAAAACAAGTCATTTTCACAAAATGAGAATTAAAAAAAAAATATATATATATATATATATATATATATATATATCTTGGACTGTATTCAATTTCATCTTCTACTAGGAAGTTACTTTGTTTGAAGCAAACGTAAATTTTAAAGATTTTGAAATTTTTTTTCATATTAATTGCTAGAGAAGTGTACAATTTACTTAATCAATAGTTTTTTAATATGGATTTTTTTTTTTTTTTTATTCCTTTAAAGATATGCTTTCCTGTTAGGCAACCCATGGTTTTGTTGCTATAGGTTCCTAAGCTAGATTAAAGCCAAGATGTTTGTCATGTTCCTTTTTTTTGTCCCCCTCCCCTTCATTCAAATTAGAAGTTAAAATGGTGTAAGTGTTAAAGATGATTGTATATGAGGACAATCTATGATAATCTGCAACAATATGAAAATTAATAGTCTTTTACTCTTCTATTGCCATATACATTGACTGTGAACAAATATATAAACCACACTTCATTTCTTATCATTTTTCTTATTCAATGTCACAAGGACCACTTTATAGAAGGCCTTGCAACCGTGACATGAGAATGAGAAAGAAATATTGTTATAGATTACTAGTCGGCGTAGTCACAAACTCACGTAAAATATGGGAATATATAATTATTTTGAGATGTAGTATAATGTATGATTTATTCTCTAAATTTTATTGTAAATAATTTGTTCTTCCTAAAAATAAAACAATTTTTAAAAGAAATTTATGACTATTTTTAAAAATATATAATTTTCTCATTTTTGGTGTTTTTTATTGATCTTATTCTTTTTTGAAATGTTCTATATTTTTTTAACTATTGTTCTTATGCATTATATTTGCCTAAGTTATTTTGGTACAACTAAAATGTTTAAGTTTCAAATTTATTATTCAAATTTCTCATTCTTTTAAGAAGATTATTATAATAATAATTGTAAGGACTCGATTTTGCGACGAACCTAAACAGTATTGGGTTCGTACGTACAAAGGCCCAAACAATATCATTTGTAGAGCGTGGGTTTAAAAGGCTAGGCCTTAGTCACCAGACGGTGGGTTTTTCGTGATGTTCCCACATGGTTAAGTTTTCTTCACCCCTGGAGTCTTTCTCCTGGAGGTGGGCTGGGAGGCTTCGGTTTCTAGCCATTTTTCCCAGCCCCCTTCCTAGGTCACTTATTTTTCCCTTTTATACTGGCCTGTGTTCGTTGTCCTTCGTCCACGTGTAGGGTCAAACTTTCCAAGACTAATACTTGTCCTATCAGCCCATACCCAAAGTCGTTGGGGGTAGTTGTAAAAGCCAAAGAATGCGGCTCTGTCAGGTGCAGAGCATTGAATGGCCGTAAGGGCAGCTTTCCCCAGATATTTTAGATTTTTCTTCTTAGTTTTAATCCTATACCGTTTTTACCCCTCTTTCTGGTGGGACTTTGGGTCTGCCGAGGACTGAACTGTCCTCGACTGAATCCCAAGGCTATCCTGCCGAGCTTGGGCCATAGTCTTCCTTGGCTTGGGCCTCTGGCCTCCTCACGGGTAAATGGGCCCGGCCCATAAATTATTTGGGCCCCACAATAGCCCCTCAAAACCCTGCTATCCAACTTTTTAGTTGGAAATGGGGGTTTTGGTAATACCGAGCTTTTATTATGGCTCATTTAATTCGGCCTTTCACTAATGCTGGCGGTTCTCCATCTGCCCAGGAAACGCACCGGTCTGCGAGACAGTCTTTTGATTTTATTCCTGATGCGTTCTTGCCGTTTGGTTATCCAAAACGCGTTTTTAATGACCTCTATTTACGAGACTATTTTAAGTCGACGGTTTTTGATGAGGTGGAGAAGTGGAACCGGCATATTTGTGTTTGCAGATTCCTTTGGAGATCTGAATCTATTAAACGCCTCTCCGCTCCATCATCCGTATAAGAGGGAAGGTAGGAGGTTATTGTTTTTGTAAAGAGTTCCTTTTCATCCTTCTGAGATTTGAAATACTTGGCCTCCCCTAGAGTTTATTTTACCCACCAGTTTATACACTAAATCGTGATACGCTTTACCATAACAACGAATAATGAAGGAACCATACCCCTCCCGTAAACGCCACGTTCCAATAAAGCTCGTAATGACTCGGTCAGGACAGGGATGGCGAAGACTCAAAATCAACCTCACCTTTCTTTCAGCCAAAATCTGAAGCAGGGACTCGTCACGTCAAACTTCCGGCGTGACTGAGTCGAGGACACCCATTATCAGTACCAACCGCTCTCTCATGAGCATACCTAACATGGCACCAGTGTGCTAGGAGTCAGGACTGAGGCAGGGACCAAGTGCCCCTGCTTTTTCCTCTCTTCGTTTACTGGTATTTCCTTTTGCCTCTCTTTCTTCTTCTTTCCACCACCAGATCCATCCTGGTGCTTTTCTTTCTCCCTCTTTTGCTTCTTTTTCTTTCTTTTCATCTCTTCTCTCTTCTTCTCCTCCTTCTTTTCATTCATCTCCTCCATCTTCTTCATTCATCTCCTCCATCTTCTTCTGGAGAAGGTCCTTCTCTCAATATGGGCGCTATTGACGTAGAGTTAGGAAAGACTTCGGAGACGAGTTTAAAAAGAGATCTGACTGTTTACCCAATGTATTGCTTTTTTTATGATTTTGGCAATCTATATTTTGTATAGGCTTGTTTAAGCCCCTCTTTGTACGTTGTAATACATCTTTACATTAATAAAAATTGTTATCATTTTACTTTACATGTTCTATCTCTATATTTTCGAAATAATAACGCAATGCAAAGACATACACCCTTGTGAATTCTTTTTATTTTTAAACCATGACCGACGTCTAGGACCAATGTCCCAGTTAAATAAAAAGGTCTTGCTCTGTGTTTATAAAAACAGTCCGGTTTAATAATATTGAATCGAACGAATGATACTTAGGGTTGAAACTCCCATTAGGCAGGAAAGGAAAGGGCATTATGATGAGCTTACTGAGTCGGCCCGGCACAATACCACCGACCTTAGAATACAATACTTGGGGCCCTAATCTTTTATCAAAGAAAAGGGTGTTATTATGAATTTGCAAGTGCTGTTCGGCGCAATAATATAGCATTTAAATCAATGACACATAGGGCCAAAATACTTGCTAAGAAAAAGATATCACCACAACTTTAATAGGATTGTTTGACACAACAATGCCGATCTGAGAAAAATGACACTTACCCCAAAACTAGCCGAGATGATAACTGATTGCTCGATACGGTGTAGGAAGTAATCATCCGAGGAAATATCACCCACAAAATGAATAGTCCTTTTAGGCTACTGAAGGGTGGGGCGTTTTACCATTTTCTTAACTCCTACTGGCCTTAACCTTTTGCAGTATCTTATGAAACTCAATCTTTTTCTCATCCAAGTAGTTGGTTTCCCCACAGGCTTGAGTCCGAGGACTATGCAATGCCTTAGTTCTGTCCAAAACCTAGTTTTCCTCATCCAAGTAATTGGTTTCCCCATAGACTTGAGTCCGAGGACTATGCAATGCCTTGATTCTGTCCAAAACCTAGTTTTCCTCATCCAAGTAGTGTTGGTTTCCCCATAGGCTTGAGTCCGAGGACTATGCAATGCCTTGGTTCTGTCCAAAACCCTAGTTTTCTGTCCAAAGTTGTAAACCTAGTTTTCCTCATCCAAGGTATTGGTTTCCCCATAGGCTTGAGTCCGAGGACTATGCAATGCCTTTGGTTCTGTCCGTTTTCCTCATCCATAGTTGGTTTCCCCACAGGCTTGAGTCCGAGGACTATGCAATGCTTGGTTCTGTCCAAAACCTAGTTTTCCTCATCCAGTAGTTGGTTTCCCCACAGGCTGAGTCCGAGGACCATGCAATGCCTTGGTTCTGTCCAAAACCTAGTTTTCCTTGTCCAGGTAGTTGGTTTCCCCATAGGCTTGAGTCCGAGGACTATGCAATGCCTTGGTTCTGTCCAAAACCTAGTTTTCCTCATCCAGGTAGTTGGTTTCCCCATAGGCTTGGGTCCGAGGACTATACAATGCCTTGGTTCTGTCCAAAACCTAGTTTTCCTCATCCAGGTAGTTGGTTTCCCCATAGGCTTGAGTCCGAGGACCGTGCAATGCCTTGGTTCTGTCTAAAACCTAGTTTTTGGCGTGGAACCTAGGCTTTAGGGGAGTTAGCTCCTCAGCCAAGCCCCTAGAGTTATCTAAGCGATTGACGCTAGCAAACGTAGCCCCTAGCCAAGAATCATAGCCCCTAGCGGAACTTTACACTAGAACTCTATAACTAACGGTTAGAAACAACAACGGAACTCTCTCAACCTACCGTCTATGCCAACACACAAGCCTTCCCACAGACGGCGCCAATTGTAAGGACTCGATTTTGCGACGAACCTAAACAGTATTGGGTTCGTACGTACAAAGGCCCAAACAATATCATTTGTAGAGCGTGGGTTTGAAAGGCTAGGCCTTGGTCACCAGACGGTGGGTTTTTCGTGATGTTCCCACATGGTTAAGTTTTCTTCACCCCTGGAGTCTTTCTCCTGGAGGTGGGCTGGGAGGCTCCGGTTTCTGGCCATTTTTCCCAGCCCCCTTCCTAGGTCACTTATTTTTTCCTTTTATACTGGCCTGTGTTCGCTGTCCTTCGTCCACGTGTAGGGTCAAACTTTCCAAGACTGATACTTGTCCCATCAGCCCATACCCAAAGTCGTTGGGGGTGGTTGTAAAAGCCAAAGAATGCGGCTCTGTCAGGTGCAGAGCATTGAATGGCCGTAAGGGCAGCTTTCCCCGGATATTTTAGATTTTTCTTCCTAGTTTTAATCCTATACCGTTTTTACCCCTCTTTCTGGTGGGACTTTGGGTCTGCTGAGAACTGAACTGTCCTCGACTGAATCCCAAGGCTGTCCTGCCGAGCTTGGGCCATAGCCTTCCTCGGCTTGGGCCTCTGGCCTCCTCACGGGTAAATGGGCCTGGCCCATAAATTATTTGGGCCCCACAATAATATATTATCAAATAATTAAAATTGATATTACTCAAATAACTAATAGCAATTCAAACCTATCTTCTTCCATTTTTAAGTAAGTACACCAAAGTGGACCAAAATGAACTTAATGGATCGAGATAGACCTAATAGACTGAAATGGACCTAATTGACTAAAGTGGACTGAATGAACCGAAATTGACCGAATTGGACCAAATGCCAAACCATAATTAGTAAACATAACTTAAAAAATATATAATAATTATATTAATAAAGTGATGTAAAAACCATAATATGTGATAAGTAATGGATTCCAACCTGATGGAAGTGGTTTGTTGTTAAAGTAACATCAATCAAATTTTTATCACATTAATATTTTTAACTAAATTATTATGCATGCATTTATGATATATCATATGGCCTTTATTATCTCTATCTCTTGAAGTTATTGAAAAATGACATATGGTTCTCTAAATAGGAGCGGAACTAGACAACTTGGCCTTAAATACTATATTAGCATACAGATATGAATACAATTAAGGAATGAGACTATCTTTTAAAGTAAGTGTGGGGCCCAATAGTTTATGGGCCAGGCCCGTTTACTCGTAGGGAGTCCAAAGGCCCAAGCCGAAGAGAGCTATGGCCCAAGCCCAATAATGTAAAGCCTAGGATAGCCTTAAGATACCGCCGAGGACCGCTCAGTCCTCGGCAAACCCAAAGTCCCACCGAAGAGAGGGGCAAAAACGGTATAGGACTAAGTTTGAAAGAAATTCTAAAATATCCGGGGAAAGCTGCCCTTACTGCCATTCAATACTCTGCACCTGACAGAGCCGCATTCTTTGGCTTTTACAACCACCCCCAATGACTTTGGGTATGGGCTGATGGGACAAGTATCAGTCTTGGAAAGTTTGACCCTACACGTGGACGAAGGACAGCGAACACAGGCTAGTATAAAAGGGAAAATAAGTGACCTAGGGAAGAGGCTGGGAAAAATGGCCAGAAACCGGAGCCTCCCAGCCCACCTCCAGGAGAAAGACTCCAGGGGTGAAGAAAACTTAACCATGTGGGAACATCATGAAAAACCCACCGTCTGGTGACCAAGGCCTAGCCTTTCAAACCCACACTCTACAAATGATATTGTTTGGGCCTTTGTACGTACGAACCCAATACTGTTTAGGTTCGTCGCAAAATCGAGTCCTTACAGTAAGTATAAACTAAAAATAAATAAATGATGTCTCCATCCTAGGTATTTGTATTACATGTATTTTCTATTATAGTTAAATTTAGGCTCAAGAATGTGCAAAGACAAGCTTGTGAAAGTTAATGATCATATCATGATTGATAAGTTATAATTAGTTTTAGGATGGAGTAAAGGCATAATGCATTATTACATATATTGATATTTATATAAATATTTTTTAAAGAAATAATGAAAAGAAAATGACAAAATAGCCACTGATGTGGCTCAACCGAAACGTAGCAACAATAAAATGTTGCAATTTAGCTTTTAAATATAGATAATATTGGTATATATATAGATTAACTTGTTGTATGTAATAATTTAAGAATTTGAGTTTATTTACCTTATAACAAAATAGTATACCTTGTTTTTCATTATTTTATTTACCTTATAACACAATAGTATATAATGTTTTTCATTATTAGGAAAACCATGGTTCAAATTCCTATATATGATTTAGTACCTATCTGCTACAACTTACTTCTTTAGCTTTTTGAAAATGGACCATTTGAAAGAGCCGTTTCTAAAAGAAAATGGAAGTTTTAAAAGTAGTACTCTGAAGAAATGTGGTTTCAAAATGGGACGTCAAAAGGGAACTAGTGTCATTATGTATGGTACATCTCTTATGCATTTTAGCTCTTTATTTTACCCATCTATTCTATCATATGCATATATGTTTGGTTTCACATGTAAGGATTTGCAAAGATACTGAAGGCCATGCTTATACTTTATGTATTTTGAACAGTATGGATCAATTATTCATTATAGGCCGCTGAGTATATTACCCACTGGGCATGCTGGCACAGTAAATAGGCTGGGTTTTCTCTCATATATATTTCCATTGGGGAAGCTTTTATTTTTTATTTTTTTTAATTGACGTATAACCTCACCAAGGGAAGGCCCTTTGGACCCATTCTTAGGGAGTAAACTACAGACACATGTTCCCACCCACTAGAGCCGCGTGTCAAGTAATTCAAAAGAACTGTTAACAAAGATCAAACCTAAGATGTCGGGGTCTATAGCTCACTCCAAGCTTCCGACCACTTAGGCTGCACCCCGATGGGTTGTTTGGGAAGCAAATTAAACTGGCTCCTCTAAATAAACATGTTGAAGCTTCTTTTGTTGCATACATAAGTTACATCCAGTTTTCCCTTGCATCCTTATGCTCCATTATGGATCACTCAAATTTCATGAAAAATCAAATTGCGTAAGGAAGATAAATATATGAAAGGAATTGAATTTTTTGAAGTTTCATAGTGGATGATTTTGAAACATGTTTTGTAATTATATAGATAAGGCAAAACTTGGTAGATTTCCTTAAGACATTATATCTTTGGTTCTATAAATAAATTCGACCATATTACGTATACGACAATGTAGCACAACCATGGGACTTTTGGCCAATGCACTTCTTTGAGTATAATTACAACTTCCATGGCTAGCTGGATGAATTTCCTTGAGTATACTCTCAACTTCATGATCTTAAACGACGAGCTGTACAAGAGGGGATTTTCCCAACCCTACCTGAGGTGCCTAGACTCTAAGGATGGAATGTATGTGTTACGAGAAATCCACAAAGGAGTCTATGGAAATCATTCAGGCCCACGATCACTAGTCGAGAAGGTGATCTGAGCAGGATAATTTCTACCGACCATGCAGAAGGATGCCATCCAGGTCATTTAGAGATGTGACAAGTGCCAACGGTTTGGAAGTGTGCAGCATGTTCCAATAGAGCACCTGACAAACATCTCCTCCCTATGGCCATTCTCAACATGGGGAATTGACATTGTTGTCCCTCTATCACAAGGTAAGAAACAAGTTAAGTTCTTGGTTGTTGCTATTGATTATTTCACAAAATGGGTGGAAGCAGAACCTTTAGCAATAATCATAGAGGCCAAAATACAACATTTCTTTTGGAAGAACATCGTCTGTCGGTTTGGGTTCCTGAGGGTGATTATCTCTGAGAACGGACGACAGTTTGACAGCAACAAGTTCTGGGATTTCTATAGAGAGCTGGGCATAAACATCTCAAGTAAGAAATCTCATGAACATCTGATATCACCGCATGTAATATAGATTCTTTAATTGAGAAAAAGGGATTATCTAACTTAAGCATCAGAGGGCCTTTGGCTGGCACCATCCCGGTGTCCTCCACTCTTACTCCTTTTGTTCTTAACAAGTAACCAAGTTTGTCCATCGGCATTGACGAGGAACATACTGATGAGACAATTCTGTGCTTCATCAATTTATATCAAGTTATTGCAACGATATCTTAATATTTGTTATTAAGATATATTGTAAAATAATTTATATCAAGTTATTGCAATGATAACTTCGTTGCAATAAGCTATCATTTCTAAATTTTCGTTGCAATAGATTACAAAAATAATTGGTGTCAAGTTATTGCAATGATTTCTTCATTTTAAATTATTGCATATTCTTCTTGCACTAGGTACATTAAACTTGTTCCTGAATCCACAATAGTCCCTTTGTGCTCTGAAGTGAAAAATGTCATATAATCGATTTGCAACATTGTCCATTTACAGCAATACTTTGCAGGTTTAAATTATAATGATAGTAATCATCAAACATAAAAATATATTTGCAAGAAATGAAAGTTTCTTGGGAAGAATGACATACTGTAATGGGGCATGTGAAGTATGCACGATGTTTTGCTCCAAAATTTGACCAAGAATCAATTGACCACCCCATTGCCATCCTTTCAGACAATGAGAGAACACCTTGGGGGCCATGCCATGGGATGACAATTGTGATATGGTGGAAGCATCACTTGGTCCTAAACCAAAGATGTCATCCATTGCTATTCCAGCAAAGCTCTCGGATTCATAAGTGCTACACCTATTTCCAATACCATAGCATAAGTCAGTAGGAATGAACCAACAAAACAAAAAATTTACACAATGTGGGACTAACAACAAAAATCACAAAATCAAGAAAACTAATAAATAAAAAGTTAACTACTCATCTTCTATAACAGAGGCATTACATCTAATAAGTAGACCATTTTTCACTTACCCAAAAGCAATGAATGTTGAAGACTTAGCAATAAAAGTCCGCCCACAAGAAATGAAAAAGTCAAGAAATCTAGTACGTAGAATCCTGAAGTTCTACTTTTGTCTCCATATTGAAAGGAGTATCCTGGTTACTCCCAAATGAGCATTGACTAAGGCACATTTTATCCCTACAATGCGCTAGTCTAGTAATCGATGAATCAACTAGATTAAAAAAACTGAGCCGAATCTGCAAAACACATATAACAATATAAGCAACAAGCATATAAAAATGAAGTATATTACAAAATAAAGTTAAAGAGATAATCTTACTCGAAAGTGGGGGCAATTACTGCATGTATTGCAATAGTTGATGCGAGGTGTTGCATTAAAATCTGGGGTATTAGGTTTGTGCAACAAAAAATTCAATTGTAATAAATTCTAAATATTTTAATGACAATTTTAATGAAATAATATATATATATATATATTTATGTATGTTTGTATGTATGTATGTCATGCAATAAACAATTTACTGTTTCGAATTTCTTGTAATAATAGGCTATTACTTTACAAATTTTATTGCAATAAATTAAAAATAATATACAAAAATAAATTAGATCAAATTTCATTTAATGTTTGTTATTGCAATAAATTGTAAAATAATTGATATTATATTATAGCAATAAAATATTCATATTTATTATGACAATAGATTGTTAAATAATTTATATCAAGGTAGTGCAATAAAAACTTTGTTGCAATAAGCTATCATAAATTTTCAAAGATATTAAAATATTAAAGCTTCTATTACAACAAAAAAATTATAAGGTATTGAAACTAAGGCTGTGTTTGGTTCATGTGAAATATTTTCTGGAAAATAAATATTTTCCGAAAATGCTATTTTCGGGAAATGAAAATGTATTTAGGCTGTTTGGCTGCCTCAGAATTCGTTTTACAGAAAATCAATTCCGGTGTTTGGTTCGTTCAAATATTTTACGGAAAATGCTTTCCGTTTTACGGAAAATCAAGCTTTGCAACCATAGAAAAAACAAGAGAAGAGAAAATTTGATTAACCATTCCACTGCATCAAATGGGAAAGTAAAGTAATCCAATTCAACCCAATTCCACACTCACATTTTCCCACCAACCAAATAGATCCACAAAAGAGACAAAACCCAGAAAAAAAATTCATCAAATCCGGTCAAATTGAGAGAAGAAGGAAGAGAGAGAGGCGATTGGGTTCGATCTAGAGGCGAGATCGTGCGGCGGAGGCGAGATCGAGCGGCGTTGGAGTCGATCTTTGCTTGATCGGCGCGATGCTGCGATCAATGAGATCGGTGCGATTTGGTGTGATCGACGCGGTGCTGCGATCGACGAGGCCGGTGGAGAAATCACACAAAAAATCAAAATCTTAGAGAGAGAGAGATCGGTTCGTGGGTTCGTGGTGCGAAGGCTCTGGGTCGAAGATCGGTTCGTGGGTTTGTAGATCAGTGGGTCGAAGGCTCTGGGTCAAAGATCGGTTCGTGGGTTTGTAGATCGGTGGGTCGAAGGCTCTAGGTCGAAGATCGGTTCATGGGTTCGTAGATCGGCGAAGTCGAAGGCGTGATCTGGGCTCTCTCCTCTTCCTCTCTCTCTCTCTCTCTGCACGTGAGTCCGGAAATTGTTTGTAGTGAAAATTTTGACTGAAACCAATTTCCAGGTCAAAGCCATTAAAACACACGGTCAACTGAAAATATTTTCTGGAAAATTTATTTTCCATGTGCAACCAAACACTCGTATTTACGGAAAAACATTTTCGGAAATGATTTAAAGCCAAAACAAACACAACCTAATTATTGTTGATGCAATAATTTATCACTTTAAGTTACTATTGCAACAACTTTTAACTTGTAAATGTGATATCGTGCTTAATACCACTATACTAATTGTGGGAATATGAAAAGCCGAGGATAGGAGTGAATGAGATGAGACCAATATCAGAAGAATAGACTTCGGAAAGTATTGTCAACAAATCCTCTCGGCGAATATAACAACTCAACCACAAGCCAAAGGAGATTAGAATACGTGAGGACCCCGAGGATACTGACACGTCCTCGGAAGGGCCGAGGCCCAGTTTTGAAGACCATCGGGCACAAACCGAGGAAGAGAAGGAAGATTTTTCGTCAAGCAAGAAAATGAAGAATGCAAATAAAGCATTCATCACCTCCGCATTCAATACTTTGAACCCACTTAGCTGGCCGCATTAATGAGGAAATGACCCCTGAAAATGTCATCATAGCTCACAGCCTGGTGTAGAAACTTTCTAGTAAGACCTTGATGGGATAAGTATCAAAGGAAATGAACCCTAGCCCTCCAAATGGAAGGCCAAGATACAACTTGGGTCACTATATAAGGCAAAGAGGCCTCTGTGAAGCAGGGATGAAAAAAACATCTGAAGGAAGAAAAAAAAAAAAAGTAACACCATTGTAATATAAGAACAAGTGTAAATCTGTATCTCGAACCAATCTCAAGGAACATAATTTAAGCAATTCGAGATTACTGTTAATCAATTTCCTTGTCTCATACTCATTCCTAGCACTTATCCTTTCATTTCAAGTTTGACTCACCTAAACAAGGGTAACAAAAGTTGATTAGCATCCCATCTCTATAAATTAATTATGTGAGGTAAAAAGCTAGCCTATCTTTTTTTTGCCCACCACACTAATATTTTTGTATTAACATTTGATATAATAATCTTATTTTGGCATAGTGCTACTTTAGCTGTGGGACTACCCTGTCTAGCTAGAGATGACTAGGGTATGTGGCTGGCAAGGCAGAGCATATGACAAGGTAGATGAAGGCTAGAAGGTTTAAAGTAATGGCATCATCCAGGAAAGGACGGTTCAAGGAGGAATAGTGGGGCCTAAGGTGATGACTTCAAGTGAGGCCTTTTTTAATAATCAAATATTAATGAAATAGTTTTTATTTAAATTGTGAAATCATTTTATTTATTTAAAGCTTAATTTTCGTACATTTTATAAGATGCAAAATTATTAATCAAGTTTTTGTATTGAAATTCCACTAAGATTTTCATTACAAATGATAATATGGCTAATCCACCTTTTCTATTTAGGATGAATGACATAATTGATCTTAAATAAAATTTTATCAATAAATATATGCCATCAATATCATAATAAATACCATGTTTAAAATAACATTCAAGATATTATAGACAATACCTTTACAAACTATCATCATTGTTTAGTGATTTTACTTTTTCAAGAAAAAAAAATCTTTATATTTATGAAAATTTTCAAACCTACTATGAATTGAAAAAATAGCTTCATCTATACTCCCAAGCAAGGGTGTTCGCTAAACCGCACAAACCGCCCACAAAATGGCATTATCGCACTGCATTGCAAGTAACAGTGCACCGCACCGCATGGTGCAATGCAGTTTGCGGTTTTATAATGAGAAAACCGCACAAACCACACCGCACCCTCTCTATATATAAATATATTTATTTTTTAATATTAAATATAATATTAATTTTTTAATAACACTAGTTTTCAAAAAAAAAAAAAAAAAAAAAAAGCTAAAACAATATTTAAACCTTAAAATGAAAACATTTGTAAAACCTTAAAATTATCTAAATACTTTAAAAATGTCTAAAATGATGGAAATACCATTTAAGATCTTCGAAACACCCTAAAAAACTTCAAAATAATCAGAATACTCTCAAATTTACAAAATAACTAAAACAATATTTAAACCTCCAAAATAACCAAACTATTTCCAAAATAACAAAAATACTTATCGAAACTTTTTAAATCACCAATATACCTCAAAACTTTAGGAATTGCCCCTAAACTGGTAGAAGACACACATAAGCGTTCTTTTGGAGGTTTATATATAGTCATGCATGTTAATGGGTAATTAGGTAAAAGGGGTTGGTAAGTATAATGGATAGTTCTTATTAATTGTTTTATCTACCTTTTTTTTTTTTTTGTTGCACTCTTATTTTATTTGTGCTTATTAGTATGATTCTAATATTTTATTTGGTTGTTTAATTTATTTTAGTTTGATTTAGTTGTTTAGTATTAATATTTTGAAGTGGTGAATTAAAGTTGTATTTAATATCTATATAAAAATACAGGAAAATCTGTGATTTTTCTTACAAGTAATTTGTGATTTTTCTTACAAGTCTAACGATGGGAATTGTTTTTCAAAGCATTTTTCAAGAAATTATGAAATATTGAAAAACAAAAAGTTTTTTTCTAAAAATATTTTCATTTGTAGATAAATTTAATGAAGATGTTAAAGGTTTAAACTTTAAATCTCTTTCCTGTTTAAAACATTTTGGGGGGGGGGGGGGGGGGGAAGTATTTTCCCCCTTTATCAGTTTATCTTAGGGGCAGTTCACAATTCCCCCCTAAACTCTGAAGCTAAGAGCCTGTTTGGCCAAGGTTTTTTCATCACTCAATTTCCATCACTCATCACTCATCACTCAATTTTTCACACTCGTTTGGCATCATCACCCAATTTCCATCACTCAATATTTTTCACACTATTTGTGGGCCCTATACTTGTTAGCCAGTGCAGCACCAGCTTCAACCTGTTTGCCACCGCTTTGGATGCTAACTTGTATACCACATTGCACAAACTGATTGGCCTATAGTCAGTCACTCTTTCTGGATTCTTAGTCTTTGGGATAAGGACAATATGTGTTTCATGAAAGTTAGGAGGAGCTGCACCATGGTTAAGAAAATCCAACATAGTACGTGTAACAATAGAATTTACAGTAGGCCAAAAGTGTTGATAGAATAAGGGAGACATACCATCGGGTCCGGGCGCCTTCATTGGATGCATCTGTTTTAAAGCTTTCTCTACCTCTGAGGCTTGAAATTCCTGTAATAGTCTAGTATTCATTTTGTCAGTCACTTTGGTCTGGATGGCATCTAACAATTCTGCACTGACCTCTGGTTGAGAAGTTGTGAACAGGTTCTCAAAATATTCCACAAAAGTTCTGCCAATCATCTCCTCATCCTCTTGCCAGTTATCTTCTGAATCCTTGATCCTGAGGATTTTGTTTCGTTGGTGTCGATTAGAGGCTTTTGCATGAAAGAAAGAGGTATTACGGTCACCAGACTGCAACCAACAGTGCCTAGATCGTTGATGCCACATATCTTCTTCCACCGCTAGCATCCTATTTAGCTCCACCTTTGTTTCTTCAACCTCCCCCATATTCACCAGACAATCCCGTCTCCCTTCCAACCACTGAAACTTTTTTTGGAGTGTTGAAATCTTCCAACCTACGTGGCCAAAATTATTTTTATTCCAAGAGGATAGTGACCTTCTACATTCTTCCATGCATTACGTAAACAGGTTTTGAGTACCCATGCTTTTCCCTCTCTCCCATGCTTCGGACACCACTTCCTCACATTGTTCATCCTTTAGCCACATTGATTCAAACCTAAACATTTTAGATCTCCGACGCCATCCTCGCCTTGTCCGTGGAGCTTTGAGTACCAACATGCAATGGTCTGACATTGATGCTGCCACATGATGTAATCTCACACCCGGGAACATTGCCACCCAGGATGATGATACTAGGGCCCTATCCAGACGTTCTCTAACCCAGCCTCGTCCGCCCAGCCTCCTACTCCAAGTAAAGTCAGAACCTATATACCCCATATCTCGGAGATTGCATCGATTTACTGTCTCCCTAAAGCTCCTCATCTGCCCCTCAGGCCTTAAGTTACCTCCCACCTTCTCTCTAAGATGTAATATTTCATTGAAGTCCCTCATGCAAATCCATGGAAGATCACTTCTCTTACTCAACTCTTCCAACAGTCTCCAAGACTCCTCTCTTTTGCTAGTTTCCGGGTGGCCGTAGAAACCGGTGAATCTCCACGTCTTGTTACCATGTTCTTC
This sequence comes from Quercus lobata, assembly GCF_001633185.2. NCBI lineage: Eukaryota > Viridiplantae > Streptophyta > Magnoliopsida > Fagales > Fagaceae > Quercus > Quercus lobata. The sequence continues at coordinate 16,600 of NW_022154837.1, forward strand.
AGTAACTACAGCATCTATATGATGAGGCGAGAAAGTTTGGACGTCCACTTTCGTAGAACTTCTCCATAAGAGTACCAAACCTCCACCCCGCTTTATACTAGGGACAACCAGACCCTGTTGCCGATCTAGTTTGCTCTTGATACCTTTCATTTCAGACACTACTAACTTGGTCTCAATGATGAAGACCAAAGTGGGATCTTCCTCCAAAACCACCTTCTAGAGAGCTTTAACTGTACAGGGGTTCCCAAGCCCCCGACAATTCCAACAGATGGCACTCATTGCTCCCGACGGGGCTGTCCAGCAGCCGCCGCCGATCTAAGTTGCGTTGCCATTATTTTACTAAGCGCTAGCACCTCTCCTTCTATTTTCTGTTTTTTCCCCGCTTCCTCTCCCTTCGGGATCTCTTCTAAAGGAGCACGTATCTTTTGCTTCAGTCCTACTTCATTGTCTTTAGAACTCATCACCTTATCAGTGAGCTCCTCATCCCGTTTGTTCATAACCCGAGCCCCTTTCCATGCATTCTCCTTCCCCGTCACGTTGCTCTCTTTTTTATTCTTTTTCTGAGCTGGGCTCCTTAACGTCTTTCTTTTTGTTTCACATGGTGGGCTTGGGATATGAGATCCTATATTAAATAGGACTTGGGCTTGACTTAAAGCTTGGCCCATTGGTGTATTAGTTGGGGTGGGTAAGGCAGGGTCCAAATCCATAAAAGCCTTGTCCACTTTAGATGTGGGCCCAACCCAATAGTCCGCTGACTTCTTCAGCTCATCCTCCTTGACATTTAACTTTTTAAACTCCATAAATCTCTCCTTGTTTTCCTCACAATTCGGTGTATGATCTGGAAATGGTAAATCTGCCAGCTTTGTATCAGGTGCAGAGATTGCGGCGTCAATTTCTTTCAGCTTTTCTTCAAAATTTAAGAATGCCGGATTTCTTGGGATTTTCTCCTCCCCCCGTAGGCGCATGACAGCTGGACTTTCTATTTCAGTCCTAGGGTTTTTTTAAAAAAAAAACTACTATTGGAGGAATTTTTCAAAACTCCAAACTTTGGATTTTTTTTCCACCATAATAATGGGTGATGTTGATTTTTGAGTCTCACGTCTCTTTCACTTGTTTTCTTTAGTTATATTTTGATGATAACGAAACTTTGCACCACTTTTATTGCTATACTTCATTTATAAGCCGACGATGATTTCAAAATTTATAATATTATTATCATAAAAAAAAAAATTGTAATATTTGATTTTGAAATGGAATAGATAACTATAAACTAACAAAAATGGTTTCTGCTGCCAAAAAAAAAACCATTTTTTCTAGTAGGTACCAGACCATATAGCCTTAGATCAACACAGAAAAATAAAAAGAAGGTAATGTAGCCTTCCGATATTGGTTTTAATTTAAATAATTGATACAATTGGACAGCATCACAAGCAACTTATCATATTTCATTGTATTAAATGGGTGTATGAAAGTATATGCTATGGCATATACAAATTATGAACAATAACCTCTCTCTCTCTCTCTCTCTCTCTCTCTCTCTCTCTCTCTCTCTCTCTCTCTCTATATATATATATATATATATATATAACATTGGAATCTTTGACTTTTTATTGACCTCTTCAGAGCATGCCACATCATTATCATTTTTTTTTAAAATAAAATTATTTTTGTTTAGTCCAAACTTAATCAGGAGTAAAACTCTATCTCTATTACAAGTCCACTTAAACTCAAACTCATCATTATCATTTTTTTTAAACAAAATTATTTTGTTTTGTCCAAAATAAGAAGTGAAACTCTATCTCTCTAACAAATCCAACTTAAATTCAATCTCAAACGTTAATAATTTATCTCTAAATTTGCGAGGTTACAAATTTTTTGTAAGCCATTGTACATTTAAGTAATGACTTCTTCATCAAATTGTAATACAAATTGAAGTTATACAAAAGCAAATCATACAATAACGTAATTTCTTAATCAATTTAAGATTTTATAAAATTATTTTAGACTATCTCACATAGTATAGGTTAGCAACTAATATTCATGATAAAACACAAAACTCTAAAATAAAAGAGTAAATTATTGAAAAAACTATTTGCACAATTTTTTTCAAAAATTGAGTTGATAAATTTTCCTGATGTTCTTATCTATTCCTATATACTATGGATATTATGTTTTTTTATTAGCTATTAACAACTAGCCCCCTCAACATATTTTGACTATAGAATTATTGAAAATAAAATACAAATAATTAGCAAATGGATTTTGTACGTTTCTACCGGACCTTTACGTACCCAAGGTTTATATGATGGAAACCCCCCCCCCCCCACCCATATTACCATTTGTTACCCTAAATACAGATGGAATTGGTAAATTACACAATTATGTAAGGGTAAATATGGCATGGGATGGGAGTTGGGGACACTGCTATGTGTGTGTATATATATATATATAATCTTATAATAATCTGATTCATATTTGGTAATATCTTTACTAACAACTTGTCTTCCCTCCTTGGTGTGTTGGATTGCATTTATGAAAAAGAATGGTTCTTTGTCAGGAAAGGCTAGACTAAACCTACGACTAAATCAGTGGGCCACTAAACAACTAGCTACTGATAACCTAAATAGCAAAGCAGGTAGGAAATTAATTAAGCGATATTTATGGCTGACTCTCAAAAAGAGTTTAGGAGAATCTCTAATGTAAAGAGTGGTATTGAAGCAATTGGGCCATACTAGAAACAACTTATAATGAATTTACCAAAACCTTCAAAAACTTCAAATGTAGCATGAATGAATGGAAGAAAAGTGTTATATCTATAATATTTTCACAAATAATTATAAATGGTTAGTTATTATTGATTATAATTTGAATCTATCTCTGCTTCAAAATTTTTTTTTTTTTGAATCTATCAATAAAATTACTCTTTTACCCTATTAATAATAACTTGTAACAACTTACTATTAAAATTTATTATGCAAATGTTGTAAATATAACATTTCTCATTATTTATTGTTTCTGGCGACAACTAGATCTAACCATCAAAGGACACTTATGGGTACAGGAAAATGTTATTTTAGTGGTGTAAAATACTTCTTGTATCGATCCCTGAATGGATGTTAATGTGTCATTTTTAATTCATTGACACTTTTTTTATTGGTCCATTATAGGATTGCAAATTGTTCACCAATTCTTACAGGTAATAATACATACATATATACATATATATATATATATATATATATATATATATGCGCGCTCCGGCTAAAGAAAAAAATCGGAAAATTAAAAATAAAAAGAAGATAATGTAGAGTCCCTGGTTTTCATTGCATTTAATGTGTATATGTCCCTATGAAAAACTACCAACCATATTAAATAAACAGCTCGTGTCTCTTTCTTCTTTTTTGTTTGTTTTTTTTGTGAAGGGTCAACAAAGTACTAGTTTTCATCATATATAAAATAGATGGATGCAATCTAGGGACGTTTGAATACAGTTTATTTTGCTGAAAACTAAAAACTCTGTAGCAAAATAATTTTTAAATTTGTAAACAGTACCGTGAGATCTATTTTTTATATTTTTTTAAAAAAGTAGTTGTGAGTCCCGTGAACAGTACACAATGTCTTTTGTATAGTATAATCCGCATGCATGAACAGTATGAATTACTGTACATAAGCTAAATATACTGTTTATATCTCATGAATAATGCAAGAGTCGCTGAAAAAAAAAAAAAAAAAAAAAAAAAAAACGCAAACGCAGGAGCTAGGCGCAAAACCAAACGCACACCTAATATACAGCAAAAAAAAAAAAAAAAAAAAAGGCTCTCCGCTATTGTATGATTATGATTACGATTGTATCTAAATTACTATCTAATAGTACTTCTGGTTTTGGAAAGGCAATACATACAAATATATATGTATATATATATATATATATATTTTTTTTTTTTATGAATAGAAGATAGAAATATTTTTTCATTGATGATAAAAGTGTAATACAATGTGTCTAGTATTTGGGGTTTTCCCTAACCACCGATTGATGCATCAGGACACAATAGGCAAATTCAACTAGCTGCATGGTACACTTTTTGTTGTCAACTAGAGAAATTTATTAAGTAATCCTGGAATATACCTCGAATTACCCACAATAACCCATCAATTAAATAGGGTTAAAAAAAAAAAAAAAAAAAAACTAATACACACCCTATTATTCACTACACACTAGTGCATGAGAGAAAGTGAGAGTGTATACGCTTCATATTATCAATATGATTATAATTTATTTCCATATAAATTTTAAATAGGTCATGCATTACCCAAGTATAATACAATGTAGAATTTCGACTACATCATCGAGTAGGCTAAGAGTTGTGATACTCAATCAATTCTCTTATATTATATTATATTATATAGAAAATGGAATTTTTATTTTTATTTTTTTAATGCTTATACATTTGGATAGCTTAATTTGTGAATTTTATGTTAATACTGATTTAATGCTTAAATATTAATTTACATGGACATATTATTTTGTTAAATGTTGATATTAATTTTTGTTGTTTAGTTTTATTAGACAATTGGTACTGTTAAAAAGAATTATGAATAAAAATATTTCATTTAATTTATTATTTCTCAAATGCATTATTATATATTGTATTTAATAAGTTATTGACCAAAACTGTGCAACGCATGGGCATTCAACTAGTATGTATATATATATATATATATATATATAACACTGGAATCTTTGACTTTTTATTGACCTCTTGAGAGCATGTCACATCATTATCATTTTTTTTTTAAATAAAATTATTTTTGTTTAGACCAAACTTAACCAAGAGTGAAACTCTATCTCTCTTACAAGTCCACTTAAACTCAAACTCATCTTTATCATTTTTTTTAGACAAAATTATTTTTGTTTAGTCCAAAATAAGGAGTGAAACTCTATCTCTCTAATAAATCCAACTTAAACTCAATCTCAAACGTTAATAATTTAATTATCTCCAAATTTGTGAGGTTACAAATTTTTTGTAAGCCATTGTATGTTTAAGTAATGACTTATTCATCAAATTGTAACACAAATTGAAGTTGTAGGGATAAAGGTCTAGAATAATATGTTGGGCCTTGGGCTTTTGTTCGAGGAGGGGCAAATAGTTGTCAGGGGTTCCCAATTAAAGTCTTATAAGTGAGGAACGAATGGAAGGTGGTTCGAGGAGGAGCTCCTCCTCGAATATGATAAATGCAGCTCAAGTATGTATTCCAGCAACTAGAGTAACCCTCCAAGAAGCTCCAGTGATAGGAATGTGTCTCATGAATGTGCGAGAATGAAGGAAACTCAAAAATATCTAAGGGAAAGTTGCTACCATCGCATTAAATGCACTACAGCTACTTTTCTGGCCGCATTTATGTGGAGAAGACCTCTGAACAATGCTACCTTGGCGAATACAACTCATAGAAAGCCAAAGAGGGTGTCCAATGGGACATGTACTTAAATAAGGGCTCAGATGATCAACAAGTGTAAGATCAAGATGGCCTAAAGAGGGCTATATAATGTGAGAGACCCTCCATGAGAAAATGGGAGGAAAAGAAAGAAAAAGAGAAAAACACCATCGCAAGCTGGGAACCAGACCTGTAATAAAGCTTTAAGAGCAAATATTTAAGAATTAGTATCCTCGGACCAATCCAAGGACGTTGTTCCTTAATAAACTTCTGTTATCTTTCTCTCTTTGCCATCAAAATCTATTTTTCTGTTATCTGATTCACTAAAACCCAGTTTTCCAACCCATTCTCTACAAATTTATTGTTTTGAGTTTTTTTAGGCTTAAGTCCATATACCCATTAGGCTAAAAGTCTAAACCAAGTCCTTACAATTGGCATTGTCTGTGGGGAGAATACTTTGGTGATAGTGAGCGCAACATTCAACCATGGTAGGTTCAGATCCATAATAGGCAAAGTCCATAGGATCCCAACATCAAAATCCTTTTATCAACCTTGAGCGGAGAAGAGATCGGGAGGGGAGTGTGCATAGTGCCCAGATCAGAAGAAGTTAGTCATGGGGAAAGGGTCACCCCTCTCAGGAGGAGAATACCAGAGCACTGCAACTGAAAGTCGACCAGCTGAAGAGAAAGCTGTGCCATGCACAGCGAAGGCAAGCCTCCTCCAGCCCGAACGCCTCCCTTGACGGTGAAGAGGATGCTAGCTACAGACGAAGGTCAAAGACCCCACCCAGCGAGTCTTTCTCCTACGAAGAGGAGCACCACCACAAACGTAGGCATAAGAGCCCACCTCAAAAAGGTGTGGGAAACGACGCTATGGGCAAGGCGTTGGATCAAATCTCCAGGTCGCCTTTCACGCACAAAATTGAGGTAGCGGAACTCCCTCGGCGGTTCACTTAGCCCACTTTTACCATGTATAATGGCAAGGCAGACCCCGTTGAGCATGTGAGCCACTTCAATCAGAGAATGGTTGTCCATTCCCTAGACGAAGCCTTGATGTGCAAGGTCTTCTCATCCAGCCTAGGACCCGTAGCAATGAGATGGTTTGACAGCCTGAAGGTCGATTCCATAAGCTCCTTCAAGGAGCTCACCCAGGCATTTGGTTCTCAATTCGTCACCTGCAGCAGAGTTCCTTGACCCCTATCTTCCCTACTATCCTTAAGTACGAAAAACGGAGAGACCCTGAAAATGTACTCGGATAGGTACTGGGAGATGTACAATGAAATTGACGGCGACTTTAAAGACGTAGCCATCAGTACATTCAAGGTCGGCCTCCCAGCCGAGCACGGCTTAAGAAAGTCTTTGACAGGGAAGCCTGTCACTAGTGTGTGCTAGCTCATGGATAAGATTGACAAGTATAAAAGGGTCGAAAAGGACCAACAACAAGAAAAAGGAAAGGATAAGGTTATCCCTCAAGAGAGGAGGGATTTTAGGTCGGACCGATACAATAACAATCGGCCATGGAGAGATTTTGCTGGTCAGTCAGGATCTACCAATACTCAGGTGGTCAATGTAGTGTTCCGAGAACTGGTGCACCAGGTTCTAGATAAGATTAAGAATGAATCGTTATTCAAATGGCCAAACAAGATGGTTGGAAACCCCCTGAGGCGCAACCAGAACCTTTATTGCCAGTACCATCATGACCAGGGACACACTACGGAGGATTGCAGGAATTTGTGGGACCATTTGGACTAACTGGTCCGAGAAGGAAAGTTGAAATAGCTGTTGCACCATTCTAGTGGCCAGGGGGGCCAGACAAATTTAGAACCCCGAAGGGATGATTCTTCAAGACCGCCTTTGGGAACTATCAATGTCATCTTCGTTGTTCCCGGTAGGACCGGTTCTTGTCCCTCCAGAGTGATATCTGTAGCTCGGTTACCCGCTAAAAGCAACAATTTAGAGCCTAAAAGAGCCATAATAGAAATCTGGCCAATTCTGGGCTTTTCGGACAAGGATAAGATCGAAACCATCCAACCCTATGACAATGCTTTAGTGGTCACACTCAGGATAGGGGGGTATGATGTAAAGAGAGGTAGACCAAGGTAACACTGTCAAGATCATGTACCCCGACCTATACAAGGGGCTGAGGTTAAAACCTAAGGACCTGACAACCTACGATTCCCCTCTGATAAGTTTTGAAGAAAAGACTGTTATTCCAAAAGGTCAAATTAGACTACCCATACAGGCTGGTTCGGAAATGGTGGAGGTAGACATCATCGTGGTGGATGCCTATTCCCCCTACATGGCTATTGTGGCCAGACCCTGGCTTCATACTATGGAAGCCGTCTCATCTACCTTGCACCAGAAAGTGAAATACCTCTTGGGAGGCCACGTCGAAGAGATTGTGAGGAGTCAATCTATGGCTAGGCAATGCCTTGTGGTGGCCATCTCACATCGACACGAAGCTAGTTCTTCGGCTATTGCTAAAAGGGACTTATAGCAATCAAAACCTCCAGAGTCGTCAGCTTGTGGACCAACCAAAGAGCCGAAATGCGAGGATTTGGAAAAATTTGTTATAGGTGGTGATTTGGAGAAGTTCTTTCAGGTCAGGGCTCAACTGCCTCCTCAAGAGAAGGAAGAGCTGTTGGAATTCCTTAGAAGAAACATTGATGTGTTTGCATGGGACACTTATGAGGCCTCGGGGGTGGATCCGAATTTCATCTACCATCATTTGAACGTTAACCCATCCATCACTCCCAAGAAAAAATTGCCTCGGCGCCCATCTAAAAAGCATGTAGACGCTGTCAGGGAAGAGGTGATAAAACTCAAACAGGCAGGGGCTATCAATGAGGTTTTCTACCCCGAATGATTGGCCAATACTGTAGTAGTAAAAAAAGAAGAGCGGGAAGTGGTGAATGTGCGTAGACTTCACGAATCTGAATAAGGCCTACCCAAAAGACCCCTTCCCTCTGCCTCGAATAGACCAATTGGTGGATGCAACGATGGGCCATCCTCGGATGAGTTTCTTAGACGCCTTTCAAGGGTATCATCAGATACCACTTGCCCTGGACAATCAAGAAAAGACTGCATTTGTCACTCCCACTGGAAACTACCACTATAAGGTAATGCCATTTGACTTTAAAAATGCAGAGTCTACCTATCAAAGGATGATGACGAGAATGTTTGAACCACAGTTGGGTAAAAGTATTGAAGTCTATATAGACGACATGGTGGTGATGAGTAAGGTGGTGTCTGAGCACGTGAGAGACCTCGGAAACATCTTTGGAATCCTGAGGAAATACAAGTTGCGTCTAAACGCTTCCAAGTGCTTGTTTGGTGTCAGATCAGGCAAGTTCTTGGGATACATGGTGACTCACAGGGGTATTGAGGTCAACCCCGATCAAATCAAAGCCATTAACAGTTTACAACCACCTCGGAATCCTAAAGAGGTCCAGAACCTTACTAGAATGGCTACCACCTTGAATCGGTTTATTTCTCGGTCAGCGGATAGGTGTAGACCTTTCTTCCTCTTGATGAAAAAGTGGAAGAGATTTGAATGGACAGAGGAGTGTGCATTGGCTTTCCAAAAACTTAAAGAATATCTATCGTGGCCACCTATCATGTTCAGTCCTGAGGTGGATGAGGTCCTGTTTGCTTACATTGTCGTGGCCCCTCACGCTGTAAGTTTGGTGTTGATACGAATTGACAATGACGTATAACTGCCAGTTTACTATGTAAGAAAATCACTACATGAGGCCGAAGTTCGTTATCTACCACTAGAGAAGGCCGTCTTGGCAATGGTGTTTGGTACACGAAAGCTTCCCCATTACTTCCAAGCACATACAGTTGTCGTCCTGACTCAACTTCCACTCAAAGTTATACTTCGAAGTGCTGATTACACGGGGAGGATCGCTAAATGGGGCACAATCCTAGGAGCTTTTGATATCAAGTACATGCCTCGTACCTTTGTCAAGGGCCAGGTCCTCGTGGACCTGGTGGCCGAGTTCGCTGAACCCCCATTAGAAGAAGTGACAGGAGCACAGCACATGGATGGAAAATCAGTCGACATGATCTCCCAACATGACCCCCTATCCTGGAAAGTGTACGTCGATAGTGCAGCAAACCAAAAAGGGTCCGGGGTGGGGATAGTATTAATATCCCCCGAGAAAATCACTATTAAGAAGTCACTGAGGCTAGACTTCTCAGCCACAAATAACGAGGTTGAATATGAGGCCCTGCTGATGAGAATGACCATGGTTCAAAAAATGGGCGCAAAGGCAATAGAGATGTTCTCAGACTCAAGATTAGTCGTTGGTCAAGTAAAAGGAGAATTTGAAGCGAGGGACGAAAGACTACAAAAGTACTTGAGTCAGGTGGGACACCTACGATCAGGATTCAAATCTTTCATTCTGTTGCATATCCCTAGAAGTGGAAACACACATGCTGATTCCCTAGTCACGCTTACGACCTCCCCGACACAAGGCCTATCTCAGGTCATCCTTGTAGAGGATTTGTACAAACCCGTAGGGGTGGAGAGAGAGGTGGAGAAAGAGGTGGTCCATTTTCACCAAGTCAGGGTAGGGCCTAGCTGGATGGATCCCGTGATATCATTCTTGAAGGACAACATCCTACCTGAGGAAAAATCAAAAGCAGCCAAGGTACGTAGGAAGGCTCCTCGATTCTGGCTATCTGAGGATCAAAAGTTATATAAATGCTCATTTTCCAGGCCGAACTTGCTGTGTATACACCTCGAGGCAACAGAATTACTATTGGAGGAGTTACACGAGGGGATCTACGAAAGCCACACTGGAGGTAGATCTTTGGCACACACAGCCATCACTCAAGGCTATTGTTGGCCAAATATGCAAAAGGAAGCACAGGAATATGTAAGGAAATGCGACCAATGTCAAAGGTTCGCGCCAAACATGCTCCAACCGGGAGGAGTCCTTAACCCTCTGTCCAGCCTTTGGCCGTTCGCGCAATGGGGCTTAGACATTGTAGGCCCTTTCCCCAAAGTAGCAGGAAACAAGAGATACCTGCTAGTCGGCACGGACTACTTCACTAAATGGGTTGAAGCTAAGCCCTTGGCAAACATCAAGGACATGGACGCCAAGAAGTTTGTTTGGAAAAACATTGTCACCCGATTCAGAGTCCCTCATACCCTCATCTTGAACAACGGCCTACAGTTTGATAGCAAATCTTTTAGGAGATACTACTGTGACTTGGGAATTAAGAACAGATACTCTACCCCAGCTTACCCCTAAGGGAATGGACAAGCCAAGGCTGTTAACAAGGTCATAATGAATGGACTCAAGAAGAGGTTGGATGATGTGAAGGGAAAATGGGTGGAAGAGCTGCAACATGTCCTCTGGACATACCAAACCATGCCTCACATATCCACCGAGGAAACCCCCTTTTCAACCACCTATGGGGCCGAAGCTGTCATTTCTTTAGAGACTGACTTCCCAACATTAAGGACCAGCTCATTCAATCCGAGCAACAACAATGATCTATTAGAAAAGTGCTTAGACTTCATTGAGGAAAGAAGAGAGAATGCAATGGTTCAGTTGGCATACTACCAACACAAACTCAAGCAAAGTTATGATGCCAATGTAAAGTTAAGGCCATTAGCGCCTGGTGACTTGGTGTTGAGAAAAGTTCTAGGTACTACAAAGAACCCAGCGTGGGGAAAGCTATGGTCCAATTGGGAAGAATCATACCGCATCACCTCGGTGGCTAGTATAGGAGCGTATTTTCTGGAAAACTTAGATGAGCATGTAATACCACGCCCTTGAAATGTAAACAACCTGAAGAGGTATTATTATTAATAAAAGTTTCATTTATCAATACGTCCATTTGTTGTATAAATGCGCTATACTTCTTGTTATTATTCTTTTATAAGTGTTTAAACAGAACCTTAGTCATGCCTGAGTCCTCGGACTAGATACTTTAGGGAAATTAATACACTATGACATTTTTTATAAGTGTTCAAACAGAACCTTAGTCATGCATGAGTCCTCAAACCAGATGCTTTCGGGAAATTAATACTTTGCGACATCTTTATAAGTGTTTAAACAGAACCTTAGTCATGCCTGAAGTTCTCGGACCAGATGCTTTGAGGAAATTAATACACTATGACATTTTTTATAAGTGTTTAAACAGAACCTTAGTCATGCCTAAGTCCTCGGACTAGATACTTTGGGGAAATTAACACTTTGTGACATCTTTATAAGTGTTTAAACAGAACCTTAGTCATGCCTGAAGTCCTTGGACCAAATGCTTTGGGAAAATTAATACATTATGACATTTTTTTATAAGTGTTTAAACAGAACCTTAGTCATGCCTGAAGTTCTCGGATCAGATGTTTTGGGAAAATTAATACTTTGCGACATCTTTATAAGTGTTTAAACAGAACCTTAGTCATGCCTGAAGTCCTCGGACTAGATGCTTTGGGAAAATTAATACACTATGACATTTTTTACAAGTGTTTAAATAGAACCTTAGTCATGCTTGAAGTCCTCAAACCAGATGCTTTGGGGAAATTAATACACTATGAAATTTTTTATAAGTATTTAAACAGAACCTTAGTCATGCCTGAAGTCCTCGAACTAGATGTTTTGGAGAAATTAATACACTGTGACATTTTTTATAAGTGTTTAAACAGAACCTTAGTCATGCCTGAGTCCTCGAACCAGATGCTTTGGGGAAATTAATACTTTGCGACATCTTTATAAGTGTTTAAACAAAACCTTAGTCATGCCTCAAGTTCTCAGACCAGATGCTTTGAGGAAATTAATACACTATGACATTTTTTATAAGTGTTTAAACAGAACCTTAGTCATGCCTGAAGTCCTTGGACCAAATGCTTTAGAGAAATTAATACACTATGACATTTTTTATAAGTGTTTAAATAGAACCTTAGTCATGCCTGAGTCCTCGGACCAGATGCTTTGGGGAAATTAACACTTTGCGACATCTTTATAAGTGTTTAAATAGAACCTTGGTCATGCCTAAAGTCCTTGGACAAGATGCTTTGGGAAATTAATACACTATGACATTTTTTATAAGTGTTTAAATAGAACCTAAGTAATATCAGGTTCCTTGGAGAAATTAACACTCAATAACATCTATGTACACTCCACAAAGTATCAAAACCAATTCAGAATTACATCCAACTCCTTGGATGGTTGGCTTTGAGCAAGCTAAAGTCCCTACTTATTTATCCAAAAGTTGGGTTGAATGAAAAATATCTCCTCCCTTTTTCTCTTTTATTCTTTACAGAACATATTACTTATCTCCCTTGGATCTAGTTTTCATTGCAGAAAGGTCAACTCGCAATACGGATATGTGGTCAACTCTTATATGGCTGGTACTTAATTAGATTGATTCAATTGTTAGCAGTGTATTGTTGTCTGTTTTTATCAAGTATAAAGTAGCAATGACACAACGCTATTTATGATGGTGGTAATCTTCAAAGCATATAAAATAAAAGTGCAAGGGATTTCCGAGATTAAAAAAAAAAAAAAAAAATCTATTAAATAAGAAGAGTACATTACATTTAGTGAAAAAGTGTCACTACAAAAAAAAAAACTACAGAAAAATCCTAAGTACTAAGCCTTTGCCCTGGGAGCATGAGGGTCTTCTTGCTACCCTGGCCGAGAGGTAGAAGCATCCTTGGCCTTAGTATCAGCTTCTTTAGTCTCAGCCTCTGCTTCTTTTGCCTTAGCTGCAGCTTCCTTACCCTTGGCAGCGTCTTTGACTTTAAAGGAGGACTTTTTCTCCTTACCCTTGCCCTGGTCTTTAGACCCCTTGGCCCCTTGACCTTGGTCACCAGTTTGGCTATCCCTTTGGAACCTCGGGAATAGGGAGAGTAGCTTGAGTAGTCAAAGGCTGCTCTAAGGACTCAGGAGTAGTGGCAGAGGGAGGTGGAAGGCCACTCGGGATCTCACGGATATTAGAGTGATAGTAGGTTTTTCCCTGCCGTCTCCACTCCGAGTCTGCAGGAACTCCTGCAATGTTAAGGGCTTCAACCCTTGTGGCATCGTAGTAGTCCCTGCATGCCTCGGCCAGCTCCTCAGTCAGCCTGGCTTGTGTTTCCTCTATTCCAAGGGTATAGGCTGCTCGTTTCTCGACCTCCACTGCCTCCTTGGCCAGTTGAGCTACCTCTCTGACCTTCTGTAACTCCGCCCTCAGATCCAGCGCAAGTTGCCTAGAAGTGGCCAGCTTTATCTCTGTTTGATAAAGCAACTTGCGTTGGTCCTCGGCTTGAGTCTTAGCATTCTTTAGACCTACCAAAGCACTGTTCCAATCCCTCTCCAATGTGGTTAGCTTGGTGGCCAGGTCTTTATTTTCCTCCTTTGCAGCCCCCAAAGCCTTCTCGACATCGAGGCGGAGGTTGGCCTCATTCTTGGCATCATTCCTAGCTCTATTAACCCATTCATCAACCACATAAACCTCCTGGGTAATCTGCATAAGAACAATATTGTAATCCCATGTAAATAGACGAGAAAGCATATTAGTACTAAAACGAGTAAAAAGAATGAGAATGTGGACTTACTAGAGAAAGGTCCCTTTTTAGGGACAGGAAAAGGTCATGCTGCTTCAGCTTCCTTAAGGCATTCATGTCCTTGGGTAGGAGGAGTGGCTGCTCCAAGGCCTCAGCCACATGCACAGAATGACCTCTCTAATACTCCCTAACGGAGGCATTCCACGAAATGGCGGCCCCGTCTACCTCTAGCCGAGGCAAGCAAGCACGCTGTTGTAGGCGCACCTCGACTAGGTTTTGCTCTTCTCTACTATCCACGGATGAGGACCTCCTATCCTTTGGATCCTTGGTAGTCTTTTATTGTTTCATGCCCTTCTGAGGGGGCAACTCTCCCTCCTCAATCTCTTGTATTGGTCTTTTCTTCTTCAGATCTCTCATCCCGTGCAGACTAGGATCGGTAGGGAGAGGAGGGGGAGGAGGAGAAAGAGTTGGAGGAACTTGGGACTTGGGTACTTCTTGTGAAGTTGCCCCCTTGTTCCTAGAGGCCATGAGGCCTCGCAAACTTCTCCTCTAGTTTAGAGCCATTTCCTCTTCCTCGGAGCCAAAGTCAGTCTGGGAAATTACATGTCCCGAAGTATTGGCTACAGAGAGTCTGTCAATATCAGCCTCAAATTTCAAGAGCACTATCGCCCTACCTGGAACTTCACCTTCGTCCTCAAGGCAAAACTGGTCTATCTCGGCCGGGAGGGATAAGTGTGCAGAATCTGTCCCTTCTCTTGGAGTAGCTACTTCCTAGGGAACACGCCGGATGGGCAACTCAACGGGTGGAAGATCTCTCCGAGCTAGAAACCCCAGCTTGGAAACGTCTATTCGATTCAATCGAGGATCGCCAACCTTTATTACCTGACCTACGTCCTGGAATATACGAGATAGAGGCTCGTAATCCAAAATCAAAGAAGCAGCCCGTAGTTGTCCGTCCTCACTTACGAATATCTCAGATCTCAATAATTTATTAGGGGTCGGTACATTGACCAGACTTAGTCTCGGAGCAACGTGGTTTTTGTCTGCAAAAAAGCATCCGAGGAGGAAATGATGGTTAGATCAACAAAAACTATCACTCGAGAAGACAAAATATCAAGAAAACTAAACTATGGGACCTAATCCTAAGGCACCCCACCTAGATCACCCGCCCAAGTTAGGCAGTGAAGACCGTTATGCCATTCCCCGGAAACCAGGAGGTAATTGTCCTTCATGCCCTTTTTTGACTTGGGAAGGCACGATATCAGTCTAACGATGTCAGATCGAGACTTTGGATAATATTCTGCACTGACGAGCTTATGGCACTCGTACATGTGGACCACATTAAGCCATGTGAGCCCCAAGCCCATCTGCTTATTGAGAGCGTCTATACAGCCCAAGACCCTAAACAGGTTGGGGGCGCACTGATGGGGAGTCAGTCTGTGGTTAATCAGGTAATCCCTAGTTACCCTACCCATGGGAAGCGTCATTCCTCCTTTTAAGAAAGCAATCATAGGAATGACGACTTCACCCACTTCTTTATCAGTGAGAATTCAGTCTGGGGCACAATACTGCAGGGCTACTCCTTGCGGAATACGGTATTTGGCCCTGAAACCCTCCATACCGGCCAGGGAGTCTACTAAGTATTTGAACACCCATCTAAGTAAACACAAGTGACGCTAAAAAATTCTTTCGAAAGAAAAGAGGGTCGAGGATAAAACAGCTTGAGAGAAAAATGAAAGCTTACGGGAAGTGAATGAGCGACATTGTAGAGAGTTCTGGAGAGTTTGAGAATTCTTGAAAGTTTGAAAGCTTTTGCAAAATGAGAAAAAAAGAAGTCCTTCAGGCGCCTTTTATAGGAGGAGAAATTAAGTGGGAGTTATCCCACTCAAACTTCGATGAAAAAGGTCCACCGTTGCATATGTGCCTCATTGTCAGATCTGGGGAACAAGGCACCGCTTGGAGCAATCAATGGCGCCTCGCGAACTTCGAAACATCAACAGCAATTATAAGGCGCGTTAAACCGTACTCCCACACATGTGAATCAAGGAGTCAGTTGGCTTCATCTCTTGGAAATCAAAATCCCACTTTTTCTCCTCGGTTGAGAGAGGGAAAAACCAGAATTTTGAAGGGTCATTGTAGGGATAAAGGCCCAGAATAATATGTTGGGCCTTGGGCTTTTGTCCGAGGACGCTGAATTTTTCGAGGAGCGGCAAATAGTTGTCAGGGGTTCCTAGTTAAAGTCTCATAAGTGAGGAACGAATGGAAGGTGGTTCGAAGAGGAGCTCCTCCTCGGATATGATGAATGCAGCTCAAGTATGTATTCCAGCAACTAGGGTAACCCTCCAAGAAGCTCCAATGGTAGGAACGTGTCTCATGAACGTGCGAGAATGAAGGAAACTCAAAAATATCTAAGGGAAAGCTACTATCACCGCATTAAATGCACTACAGCTACTTTTCTGGCCACATTTATGTGGAGAAGACTTCGGAACAATATTGCCTTGGCGAATGCAACTCACAGAAAGCCAAAGAGGATGTCTGACGGGACAAGTACTCAAATAAGGGCTCAGATGATCAACAAGTGTAGGATCAAGATGGCCCAAAGAGAGCTATATAATGTGAGACCCTTCATGAGAAAATGGGAGAAAAAGAGAAAAACACCATCACAAGCTGGGAACCAGACCTGTAACAAAGCTTTAAGAGCAAATATCTAAGAATCAGTATCCTTGGATCAATCCGAGGACGTTGTTCCTTAATAAACTTCTGTTATCTTTCTCTCTTTGTCATCAAAATCTATTTTTCTGTTATCTGATTCACTAAAACCCAGTTTTCCAACCCATTCTCTACAAATTTATTATTTTGGGCTTAAGTCCATATACCTGTTGGGCTAGAAGTCTAAAACGGGTCCTTACAGAAGTCATACAAGAGCAAATCATGCAATGACATAGTTTCTTAATCAATTTAAGATTTTATAAAATTATTTTAGTCTATATCTCACATAGCACGGGTTAACAACTAATATTTATGATAAAATGCAAAACTCTAAAATAAAAGAGTAATGTTATTGAAAAAACTATTTGCACAATTTTATTCAAAAATTGAGTTGATAAATTTTTCCTGATATTCTTATCTATTCCTATATACTATGGACATTATGTTTCTTTATTAGCTATTAACAACTAGCCCCCTCAACATATTTTGACTATAGAATTATTGAAAATAAAATACAAATAATTAACAAATGGATTTTGTACGTTTCTACTAGACCTTTACGTACCCAAGGTTTATACGATGGAACCCCCCCCCCCCCCCCCCAATTGCCATTTGTTACCCTAAATACAGATGGAATTGGTAAATTACACAATTATGTAAGGGTAAATGGATTAGGTGATTCTCCAAATAATAAACCAGAACTTTGGTAATATCTTAAATATGGCATGGGATGGGAGTTGGGGACACTGCTATGTGTGTGTGTATATATATATATATAATCTTATAATAATCTGATTCATCTTTGGTAATCTTTACTAACAACTTGTCTTCCCTCCTTGGTGTGTTGGATTGCATTTATGAAAAAGAATGGTTCTTTGTCAGGAAAGGCTAGACTAAACCTACGACTAAATCAGTGATCCACTAAACAACTAGCTACTGATAACCTAAATAGCAAAGCCGGTAGGAAATTAATTAAGCGATATTTATGGCTGACTCTCAAAAAGAGTTTAGGAGAACCTCTAATTAAAGAGTGGTATTGAAGCAATTGGGCCATACTAGAAACAACTTATGAATAATGAATTTACCAAAACCTTCAAAAACTTCAAATGTAGCATGAATGGAAGAAAAGTGCTACATCTACAATATTTTTACAAATAATTTTAAGTGGTTAATTATTATTGGTTATAATTTGAATCTATCAATAAAATTACTCTTTTGCCATACTAATAATAACTTTTAACAACCTACCATTAAAATTTATTGTGAAAATGTTGTAAATATAACATTTCTCATTATTTACTGTTTCTGACGACAACTAAATCTAACCATCAAAGGACACTTATGGGTACAGGGAAAATGTTATTTTAGTGGTGTAAAATACTTCTCGTATCAATCCTTGAATGGGTGTTAATGTGTCATTTTCAATTCATTGACACTTTTTTTATTGGTCCATTATAGGATTGCAAATTGTTCACCAATTATTACAGGTAATAATACACACACACACACACACACACACACACACACACATATATATATATATATGTGTGTGTGTGTGTGTGTGCGCGCGCGTGCTCCGGCTAAAGAAAAAAATCGGAAAATTATAAATAAAAAGAAGATAATGCAGAGTCCCTAGTTTTCATTGCATTTATTGTGTATATGTCCCTATGAAAACTACCAACCATATTAAATAAACCGCTCTTGTCTCTTTCTTCTTTTTTGTTTGTTTTTTTGCGAGGGGTCAACAAAGTACTTGTTTTCATAAGTCTTTTGGCTGAATATTGTAGAAAATCGAGTTTATTTGTGATATGAGTACTATTCGAAGTTATTTGGGAAATTGAGAAAAGAGAGTGAATTTCGGCAACATCATTGCTGAAAATCTAACAAAAAGTATGAGAGGAAAGACAAGTGATGTGATGGGAGGATTTGAATTTCGATAATCTCATTACCAAAATTCTTACTACCCGAATTTGCTACCCAGCTGTTAGGAGAAGTGCTCGAAGGAGGAGTGGTTGAAAGGAAACCAATTGTGGCAACCAAGTTGTCAAAATTGTAGGGGAGTGAGGAGGGAGAAAATAAGAATTGTGGCAACCAAGTTGCCTAAAATTGGAGGAAAAAAAAAAATTATGGCAAATGATTTGTAGCAATGAAATTGCTGAGATGGAAGGGAAAATACTTCCCAAAAATCAAAGAAGTTAGAAATTAAACTTGGAATTAAAGCCTGGGTCCCTGAGACTTTGCTTTCTATATACGTTTTTATTGGCCTTAGTGCTGGTCCTCCAGCAACACATTGTGCTTGCTCTTAGTGGAAACGTCATTCAGAAACTTCAGATCAGAATTCTTTTTTTTTTTTTCATCCCATTTTCGGCAACTTGGTTGCCATAATCCTTCTTTCTCTCTCCTCCCATCTCTTGAATTTCGGCAACTTGATTGCCACAATTTTTTTTTTTACTTTTCCTTTCAAGCACTTCTCCTTTGGGCACTTCATCGATCTGGGGAGAAAGAATTCGATCAAAAGGAACCTCATTACTAAAATTCAATTCTTTTCTCTTTCCAACTATCACATCATTTCTCTCTCCTCTCTCATCCTTTTTTGTTAGAATTTCAGCAATTTCGTTGTCACAATTTGCTTCTCTTCTCAATTTGCTAAATAACTTTAAACAATACATATATCACAAATTGCTTCTCTTCTCAATTTGCTAAATAACTTTAAACAATACATATATCACAAATAAACTCGATTTTCTGCAATATTCAACCAAAAGACTCCGTTTTCATTGTATAAAATAAATGGATGCAACAGGATCCGTTTGGATACAGTTTATTTTGCTGAAAATTGAAAATATTGTAGCAAAATAATTTTTAAATATATAAATAGTACCGTAGGACCTATTTTTAATATTTTTTTTAATAAAGTGATTGTACAGTGAGTGAATAGTGCATAATGTTTTTTGCACTGTAATCTGCGTGTATGAACAGTATGAGTTACTGTTCATAAGTTAATGTACAGCCAAAAAAAAAATACTGTAATAAAGAAAAAGCTCTCCGCTATTTTATGATTATGATTACGATTGTATCTAAATTACTATCTAATAGTACTTCTGGTTCTGGAAAGGCAATACATACAAATATATATATATATTTTATGAATAGAAGATAGAAATATTTTTTCATTGATGATAAAAGTGTAATACATCATGTGTCTAGTATTTGGGGTTTTCCCTAACCACCGATTGATGCATCAGGACACAATAGGCAAATTCAACTAGCTGCATGGTACACTTTTTGTTATTCTTTTTAACCATCAATTAAATAGGGTTAAAAAAAAACTAATACACACCTCATTATACACTACACACTTTGTGCGTGAGAGGAAGTGAGAGTGTATACGCTTCATATTACTTTCTTGGAATAATATTATTATTGGGAATTGGAAGTTTTACATTTATGGGAAACGAAATCCTTGACCTGTGCTATCAACTGAGACGACTCAGGCAATTCTGGAAACACATAAAACGCATGCATCATGTTTGGATACTCGATTAAGCGAGCCTGTTTCCCAGATTTCTTCAACCACTCATAGTAACTCCTCTGCCGATCCTGTAACGGGTCGAATCCCCCAACAAACACCACCGTTTCCGGATACTCCAAACCCGAAATATCAACCGCTTTGGGCCCGCTCACATTAACTGCCTCATGATCTTTATCCGACCCTTGTGGCAAAAACACCTTCCAAAGCCAATCGGCTCGTTCCAACGAAACGATCGGAACTTTCCGCAACCGAATCTCCGAATCCGTTCTCTCCTCTCCTCCGAAAAACGGTTGGATCGAAATCAACCCGATAATTTTAACGACCTGGAACTGGGACCCTTCCCGACTTGCCCGGATTGCCACGTTGTGTGCCAGGTTGGCACCTGCACTGTCGCCAGCTAAGAAACATTTCGACAAGTCCGCAAAATCCGGGAGTTGTTTGAGTTCGCTGCCATTGAGGAATTGAATGACGTCGAATCCATCGTCGTATTGAGATGGGTAGCGGTGTTCCGGGGAGAGGCGGTAGTTGACGGAGATAACAACGGCGGGGAGTTTACGAGCGAAGCGGCGACAGACGGCGTCGTATGCGAAGGAGGAAGGGGAGAGGAAAGTGAAGCCGCCGCCGTGGAAGAAGATGACGACGGGGAGGGAAGTGGTGGTGGTGTCGGTGTCCGCGGGAACGAAGAGGCGGAACCAGAGGTTGCGAGAAGGGTCGACCATGATGTCTGAAGATTTGACGCCTTTCACGGGGTTGGGATTAGGGCTTGCTTTGAGGTCGAGGAGAGAGAGGATATGGCGGTTGACGGTGCCGTCAGATCGGCGGAAAAAGTCGGTGGCAGCGGAGAGGGCGGAGACGGAGATCCGGGTCTTCCATGGGAGGACCAAGGAATGAGAATCTGATGGTTTATTTTTAGCACTCATTTTGAGTTGCAGAAGAAAAACGTATGGTTTGTTTTGGTGTGGGTGGAAGTGCTACAAAGTTGAAGAGGGGATGGACTTTTATGAGACGGGAGGTAGGTAGGTAGTTGTGGAAGTATTGAGTCTATTGACCAATAAAGTCGTTTGTGTTTCGTGGGGCACATATTAATGGGAAGGGTTGGGTCACTTACCAAATATATTGGTGCCACTAGGCCATTAATCCCTCATAATTGAAGTGTGCAAAGGGCATCCAACCAGTCCATTTTTGCTGTCAGATCAATAAGTGGTTTGATAAGCTTGTGAAAACTTTAAAAAGAAAAAGAAAAAAAAAAAAAGAGGCTATCAAAATATAGTCAATTTACTGATTTACCAATTTATTATTACTAATTAGATTTTTTTTTGGGTTAAATTCAATTTAGCTCCTATATTTTTACTCCTGTCATCAAATTAGTAAAGTTTTTAATTATGTTCTAGTAAAAGATCTAATTTATTCATAAAAACAAAATATTTTGGTACTAGTTTAGTACATTTCTTGAGAAGAAATGAGAATTCTCTTCATTTTACCTTGAATAATGCTACAACCATAAACTATTTCACAATATTTTTACAATCTGTTGATATGACTAGCTTCTTATTAGTTTTTATTTAGGCCTACCATTAAGATCACTTTTTCATTTACCAATAATCACTCACTACTTCAACAATTAGTAAAAAAAAATTTGTAAAAAAGTTTATATCTCTAGCATTACTCTTTTACCTTTTATCTTATCAAAATCAAAATTTTGCATTTATGTAAATGTATTGATTAAATAAGGAAAAAGTTAACATATATTCTAAGGGCATTGGTTGAAGAACTATTTTTAGAAATTTTTTACAAAAAATAGCTGACTTTGTTTGACAATTATTATTATTATTTTCATGAAAGTAGTATTAAATTTTTTCTAAAATGGTTCATTAAAAAAATGTTGGGAAATGCTAACGAGTGCCCTTAGGGTACTAGTTAAGAATCCAGTTAAAGAAAGTTTTTATGGGGAAAAAAAAAAACAATTAATGTTTTGATAGCTTTTTTCATTTCCTATAAAAGTGATATCAAAACTTTCCTAAAATGAATTGTTAACGAGTGCCCCACTCGTTAGCATGACCAAAAATGTTTTAAGGGCACTCGTTAATAGAACCCATGAAATAAATGCATTGATTTTTATGTATGATAATTCTGCTCCTTTAGGAGAAATTATTATTTACACCTAGAGGACTACTGATGTGGTCCTCCCTAACCAATGAGATGATGTTATCTATACAAATGTACATGTGAGTTTCTTAATTAGCACAATGAATAAAAAATAAAAATTACCAGATGATGTCACATTTGCATAAATAATAGTATTTTATTGGTTGGGAGGTCAAGAAAGACCACGTCAGCAGTCCTCTTGGTGTACCTAATAATTTCTCCTCATTTAGCCTTACACCTCATCAAAATCAAACATTTGCATCAATGCCAATGTAGTAATTAGTTGTCATCTATTAATGGAGTAAATG
This sequence comes from Quercus lobata, assembly GCF_001633185.2. Classification (NCBI taxonomy): domain Eukaryota; kingdom Viridiplantae; phylum Streptophyta; class Magnoliopsida; order Fagales; family Fagaceae; genus Quercus; species Quercus lobata. The sequence goes on from NW_022154837.1 coordinate 39,229, forward strand.
CATTTTCATGTATGAGAATTTTCTTTATTTAGTTTTTCTTCTCATGAAAATCAAAATTTAGTATTTTTTTTGAGAAAAATCAAAATTTAGTATTTATGTCAATATATTACTCCATCTGTCCCAAATTATTTGGTCTCTATTCCATTCTATCAATTTTGGGATGTCACAAAATGAAGACCTCTTAGAAAAATCAACAAAAAAATTTTGTAACATACCCATTATTTTATTTAAAAATTCAATACCCCTAATTTACTAAAATTTAAATGAATGAGGGTAGTTTTGAAAACTTGTACATTTTTATATAAAAGATAATACATTAAATGATATTCCCTTAAAAAGTTAGATTTTCTAAACATAATAAACAAAATGGTATGAAGAGAGTAATTAATTGCGGCATATTAATGGAGCAAAATGTAATGATTTTCATGTAGGAGAATTCTCTTCATTTAGAGCCTTCCACCTTCTCAAAATGAAAATTTTGCATTTTTGTTAATATATTAATTAATGAGTAATGTTACAACCACAACATTTTTCATAACAAATCCTATGTGATAAGTTGTTATTCACTGTTACTAATGGGCAAAAATGTAATTTTAGTGGTGGGCTTATATTATAACCTATTTCAACTTGTCATCTAAGATTTGTGCTGAAATTGTTGTATACGTAACATTTCTCTTAATTAATTGTGGAGTCCAAATCTTCGTATTAATAGAGTAATGCATTGATTTTCATGTATTAATTATCTATAGAAGGGTTAAAACAAGTTTATATAGTTATTTTTATATAAAAATTATATAAGAATATTTATTATAAAAAAGAAAAAAATTGGAATATGGCATTTGTTTTGGAAACATTTGAAACAAAAATAACAAAAGTTAGAAGCAAATGTAATTTCACATTAAATGGAATCTTCTGCCATGGGTCACTTGTATGCATGTCGCATAGAGGGCTCCACCATAGTTTGACCAAGCTCAAATACTTTCTACCCAAATACAATTTTCCTAGAAAAACACATTAAAATGAGAAAAAAAAAAATACATAAAACTTTCTCATTGAATTAAGCCAACAATATCATGAAAAACATGGACTTAACAACATTAATTCCCTAAATGCTTAATTAGTATTTTTGAACTATTGGTGAATGGATATTTTGACACTATTGCAATATAATTTTATGCTCTGAGGTGTTGCTTCAACTTTAGCTATGGTGGGAGTATATATGGTACCAAATGCATTGTGCTTGCAGAAATATTGCTAATTTTTCACAAAATGTCTCTTGTTTTTGCTCATTATTGTGTACGACATCCACACCAGTATTGAGTCATGCTGATACTAGGAGATTATCTTCCTCTACAGTGAAGTTGTTACCCTATTTTGTTTTCTTAGGAATGACAATTCGAACTTTAGGTGGAGAATTAGAAACATATATTGGATTATTTTGAGATATATCCACAAAATGTGAGTCAACATCAATATCTCCTTGTATGATACTAGTGTAAAATGGTAGGTTTGCTTGTGAGTCCATAAATATATAATGTAGATAATGACACAGCCTACTTATTAAAGACCCTCCTACAAAGCACCCAAATCACCAAGAATATGAGATGATAACAAGACAACCAACTGAAGCAATCATAAGCAACCATTACGATTTCTCTTAGTGTAAAATCCCAAATGTAAAGCCATCTTTTACAATAAATTAGAAACAAAAAATGTAAGATCCAGCACACTGGAAATTTCAAAATGTAAAGCCATATATAACAATAAATTAGAAACATCACATATAACTTTTTTGCAGACTAGAAATTCCCAAATGTAAAACCAGTTATAATAATAAATTAGAAACAACAAATATAAACTTCCATCAGACTAAAAATTCCAATGTAAAGACATTTTTTACAATAAATTAGATGCAACAAAAGTAAAATTCTAGCAAAAGAGAAGCGTTAAAACCTTAAATTACTATCTTTGAATTTCAGTTACATTTATCATAATTCAAAAAGCAAAAACCTTGTGCATAGTTCAACTTACTTAAAGAAAACAGAGATAACTTTTCAATATTTGAAGTTGAATCAACAAGCAAGCTTTGAAACACTCGATGATCACCAACGATGTCCAAGCTCGTGATAAAGAAACAACCCAAAACCAAACCCTAACCCAAAAGAAACCAAAACCCAATGAAGTCCATAGAGCATTAATTTGACCCAAATAGAAGCTAAATCCCCTCCCTTGAAGCTTCTGTTTTGAGATGAGAACAAAGAGGAAGGGTGGGTGCAAGAGAAAAAAGTGTCAGAGTTACCACCTAGTTATATGATCTAAGAACCATGAATATAGCGTCCTTTCAAGGAAGGACCTTTTGTCTTACTACCAGAGTATGGGTTCGGAGTTTAGGTACGCTCTTGGGAAAGTGTTAGGCATCCAAGATCACCAAGCCCTAAGGTTGGCCTCCCGTCATTGTGTCTTACGTCCTAACCTTATTAAAAACATGTTTAACACTTGTATTTATACTCACACACACACTAGCATACATCTAAGCATACAATCATGACATCATTCATCCCAAAACACATACTTATCTACCCTTAAACAAAAGAGAGTCAAACACAAAAGAAACCCTAGCATTCATCTAACAAGGCAGCAACTTAAACATGGCAGCAAGACATTAACGTATTACACTAGCGTGCATGATGTCGTTACTCAGGTCTGCATACGCATAGATTTAGCTTGCGTGCATAGGCTAGATCATGCGTACACAGATCCTTATCTAGAAAACCTAAAAACACAGAAACAAAGCAGAACTTTAAAACAAAAAACTAACAACCTACGTACACAAAAAAGAAAGGAACTAAAGGGTTAAACTAAGAAAACAAGTATGAACATAAACCAAACCAAAAACGAGATTAAAATAAGAGAAGAAAAATAGAAAATAAAAAGAAAAAGCTAGAAAGAATACCTTAAAGCAAAAGCTCTTAGGCTTGATTTTTGTTCATTCCCCTTAGTCATATCTATCACAATTCAATAAAATAGTAACAATCTTAAACTTAAAGGATTGGGGCCAAAAAAGGTCCCAATCAAATAAAAAATGACTTAAGGGTGTTTTGTGAAAAACTCCCTTTTGATTCACTATTTTCTAGTGAATCTTAAGTTTTTTCCGTGGGATTTTTGTGTGTGTTGAAAATGTACCATTTAGCCTTTATAGTTGAAAAAATGGGGTTTGGAACGGCTCCCAAACGATGTAAGATTTGTTTCAAACTTTAACCATTATTGCAGAAAACTTGCATTTCTTATGCTTCTAAAACCCTATCTGCATACACAGAAGTATGCTTGCTTTAGCTCGCGTACATAGGCCATGACTCACGTACTCAAGCTGAGGGCCACTTTAGTGATTTAATTTTTTAAAAATGGATTTTGCTCATTTAAAAGGTTATATTTTCCATTTTAACACTCCTTAGTCAATTTAATATCTGATTGGGCTCTAAATTGGCCTTAGACCTTAGAGTTCGAGCATCATTGGGGAATGGGAACCCCAGTCGTAAGAGGTACAAAATGCGGTATCTACAGGAATGCGAGCGAAAAGATAGAGGGATTCGGTATAGAGAGAGAAGAGATTAGAGAAATGGGTAAGAAATTTGTGAGAGATGTGAGAAGAGAAAGGCTTTGGGTTCAATGGTTTCACAGTTTCAGGCTTTAGGTTCAGTGACTTCACTATTTCAGTAGAGAAGGAGAAAAGGGCTGGGTTGAGAGAGAGAGAGAGAGAGAATAGAAAAGAGAGGAGAGAAAAAAGAGAGAAAAAATTGTGTAGCAGTGTTATGATCCTAGTGTCCCAATGTACGAGGAACCTTGCTACAAGTAAGAAAATGAGCTCCAAAGTCCGTGGTAAGCTCTTGAAAGGAACTGATTGATCCTTCCCCTAACCCATCAAACCATCTCATTGCCACAGGCCCTAAGCTAGAAGAGAATACCTTGCACATTAAGGCTTTGTTCTTTGAGTGGACAGCCATTCTTTGATTAAAATGGCTAACATGCTCCATTGGATCCATCCTACCATTGTACATGGTAAATGTTGGTTGAGTAAACCGCCAAGGAAGTTTTCCCCCCTCAATTCTCCGCGTGACCGGTGATTTATAAATTTGGCGCAAGGCCCTACTCATAGCATCATTGCCCAGGCCCCTACGAGACAGGCTTCTGCTTTTCCACCTATAATGGTGATCCTTATCACAAGAGAATGACTCGCTGGGAGGAGTCCTTGATCTGGACCTGTAATTATTATCATCATCATCATCATCATCATTAGAGTGAGACTTTGAGCTTGAAGGAGTCTGTAACACCCCGACCCAATTTTATAATTTAATTATGTGTTTAAGTGGTTAATTATTATTTAAGCCACTTACCTTTTAAAATTAATATAAGAGTATTTAATAAGCCTATTATTTTATAATGCCATTGAATGAGAATTGTAAAGATTATAAATAATTGAAATGACTATTTGTATTATAAATATATACTTAGTATGTGCAAAACTATATTAAGTGGTTAAGTTATGAGATATATATATATATAGAGAGAGAGGTATATGCAAAGTGATATTATTTTTGTAGAGAAGTGTGAGTGTGAATGCAAGAAATTATTTTGGTAGAAAAGTGAGTGTGAATGCAAGAAAGTTAAAAAGATGAGTTATCCTCCCTTTCCTTAGCAATATATGTATGGCACACAAGATATTTTGCCCAAGATATTTTGCTTGACTTCTTGACTACACCAAGAGGTTCATCACTTATTCTTCTTTCCCTATTCCTTTTCTTTGTCTTATTTCTTTGTTCTTTCCTTGTACTTACACGGCAACACTTCATTTTCTTCTTTGACTTTCTCAAAGAAATAAGACTCAAGAAACTCTTCTACTCCCATTTCCCTCGGGTCCATGCAAATCAGAAATTTGCACCTTACTTTACTCTTTTTCTCTCAAGGAAAGTGCTAGGAAGCTCTCTTGAGTCTTCCCTCAAGTCCATGGGTTCACACACCAAAAGAAAACTCATTTCTTCTTCATATTCTCTCAAAGGAACCAGAAAACTCTCTCAAGCTCTCTACCATTCTTTCATGAGTGGTTCTATGTCTATTTTCCCCCACAAGAACCATAAACTTAGTAAGGGTTCTAGCTACTCTCTCTCTCTCTCTCTCTCTCTCTCTCTCTCTCTCTCTCTCTATATATATATATATATATATATATGTTGTTTTAAGAAGCTTTGAAGTTGTGTTGGTGATTTGTTGAAGGTAGGTTAGGGTTTTTACTAATTAATGATTTTATAGGATTAAGGAAGTAAGAAAAAGTTAGGATGAGTATTTTGATTCTGCTGCTGGGATTTTTGGTTGTGTTTATTTTGCTCTAAATGGTTAAATGACTGTATGTTAGTGTTTTATAACATGTCTTATGAGTGTATAAAAATCCCTGTATGAAAATACCATCGTTTGATAATTGTTTGTGGATTTACGATAAAACGTTGCAAAGCTGTGATAGATTCTGTGTTGATGCAAATTATGTATTAAATTTCATATAGTGAATTTGGATGCTAGGGATAATTCATATGAAATCTAAGACACACATGGTTGTTATGGAAGTGGTCTTATAGAATTTGGATGAACATAAAAATAATGGTTTAATTTTTAAGTTGCAAGAGATTCTGTCAAGACAGATTTGAGTATACTGTTTTGCGTGATTTTTAGTAAATCATGGGTTTATGCTTTTGACTCCGAAATTTTTATGGTATATACTGGACATACAGGGGAGTAGTTCTGTAAATTTTCATGACAATTGGATATGCGTGTACAGCCCATTTGTATTTTACAAATGAGGCATACGCTGCTGGAATAAAACAGTGAACAGTAAGGGACATGCCTAACTTTGAGGATTTAATTCCAAAGTTAGGGTGATTGTTTTGAGCTATAATTTAATATGCTCATCCTTTGGTATGTTAGAATCATATATAAATTTTATGAATTGGTTTCTCTATGATTTAGTACATTATGTTGTTTGATGAATGTATTTTGTATTTGTGGTAACCTCTTTGAGGTGGGATTAGAACTTCCTTGATGAATGTGAAGTTTATGATAAGGAATTATGGATAGTAATAAGCTTTGATATTTGGTTTAGGTGTTACCAGTTCCCCAGGTTTAAGCTCCTTCAACTTTAGGCTCTCGGTTTCTTTGCTTTCAGGTAAGGGATAAGTTATATGGGCATTTAGTAAGTCATGAGGTTATTTTAAAGTATATTATGCATTAAAATGTTTTTGATTAGAGATATGACATGTAATCATTATTCTGACAAAGATATGTTAGTGAGCTTTCAAAAAACTTATGTATATGATTCAGTATATTGATGCTATTACTGATTCCACGAACATGATGTTTAAAGAAAAGAATGGAAATGTTATTATTATGAAATGTTATGCAAAATAAGAAGTTTCAGTATGATGTAAAAGTATGAAATGTTTTCGGGTTATGTCCTCTGGTGATCTGAACTCGGCTAGTAGGGGTTAATTACTGGCTTTCCATGGAAAAGTGTTATATGTTTGGCCATTTAAAGTAGAGGAAATGGGGTTGCCCGTAACTCTAGGCCATTTAAAGTAGAGGAAATGGGGTTGCCTGTACGGACGGCGGGGAGGAACAAAACCTGGAGGGGATGTGCCATCAGGCCTCCCAAAGGGGACAATATCATACACACGCGGCACCCAAATGTGATGAGGCCTTCTCTGTACAGACTTATCAGATATGAACTAACCAACAAGTTATTTATGAACAGCTATATGTTATTAATCATGAGAGAATGATTTTGTTTAAATGCATCATGAAAAGTTAAAAGCTCTCATGAAAAGAAGTTTCTAATAAAAAGAAAAGCTGTTCATTAAAGATAAAAGTTTCTGAAGTTTTGTTGTACTATAAAGATACAGCTTCTGATGAAAGTACAAATTTACGTTTAAAAGTTATCAGGTGTCTGTTTTTATGAAACGCTAAGTTTTATGACTATGAAAGATATAGAATTTTATGAGAAGAAGTTTATAAAGAAAAGTTTTCTTATTAGTCAAGACAGTTTAATACAAAGTTGCCGATTATTTGATTCAAGTTAAAATAATTATTTTGTAATGAGAATATATATATTGCGACTTTGTAGGAAATGAAAGAAGTTTAATCTGAAAGGTTTTGGTAATATTGACCTGATAAGAAAAAGGAGAACAATTATTTTTTATGAAGAGCGTATAAGTTATTCTTGTGAATAGTATAAAATACTATGCATGAAAAGATGTTCTCCTATTCGAATATTCATAGAATGAAATGATTTGATTTACATGCATCCTTATTGAATTCTCATATATCTTACCTTTACTGAGCTGTGTAGCTCACCCCTTCCACTCTTTCAGTTAGCAGGTTTTGTTTTGGAGTAGAGGGAGCCTTAGTCGAGTTTGGAACGAGCTGGTTTTAGTTTTATATGTATAGATCCTAAATTAGCAATTTGATGTTTAGCTTTGTAGTATTGTGTATTTTAGGATCTAAAGAAAGTTGTGTACCTTAAAGTATTAAGAGATTTATTATGTGAAAGTGTGGAAATTAAATGATTGGTGGATTATATTATATTTTGAGTACAGTGTAGATGCTCTGACTATCAAGTGAAAAATTATATCTAGAAGTAAAGAAACAAGAATGAAAAGAAAAAGAGAAGTTTTTGTAAAAGTTTTGTAAAAGTTAAGTTGGTTCTTGTTAATATCAGGTTTAAGCTTGATATTAGCATGCCGGTCATGGTCACAAATCTGGGCATCGGGTTTGGGGCGTGACAGAGTCCTTCTCCGTTGCTTACGGCATAACTTTTTCCGTAAATGATCTATCTCCAGGTACATGTTTCTGGTGTTTTCTCCATGGGACATATGACTCCCACTTCTAGAATGACTCCTGCTTGTATGGGTGGTGTGAACACTAACTTCGTAGTCTCTCCTTCACTCAAGATTAAGGAATTGATCTTGGTGTTGGGATCCCACAAATTCTTCACGGTTTGACCCTAAACCTACCATGATTAAACAAACTCAAGAATGTTCAAGCTCCCCACAGACGGCGCCAATTGTAAGGGCATGTTTTGCTCCCAAAGCCCAAATGGTGGGTCAATGGCCCAAAAAGCGCAAAACAATGAATTTGTTAGAGAGTGGGCTTAGAGATGAACTTTCGATGAGTTAAATGGGCAAGGATCTTGGTAGGTTAGTTATTACTGGAAAGAATAAAACAAGCAGTTTTGAGTAAGAAAAGTTCTCCTCGGTCAAGTCTAAGGATGGTCTGTTCTTATCTATCTCACTCAGACTTATACAAATTTATAGTTCTTGAGTACACAGTGATTATTCCTTAGATTTTCTCCCCCCCCCCCCCCCCCCCTAATGGGGTTTTTCCCCTTTATATTCTCCTTCCTTCTTTCATCTCAGCCCTCCATGTGTAGATCAAATTGCTAGTTCTGATACTTGTCCCATTATCACCTTCCTGAAGTCTTTGGGGGTAGTTGTAAGGCTGAAAGTTACTGTTTAGGTATCACCTTCACATTAATGCGGCCAAGGGGTTAGATGCAGAACATTTAATGCAGTGGCAACAGCTTTTTTCTCAGATATTTCCCAACTCTCTTTTGTCTCATCCTTCTCTGGTGTTTATCCTTTCAAGCATGATTACTCGTTGCTCTGTTCTTGATGGATGGTCGGACCATTTGATCTCTACTCTACTTGGCCGAGGAGGCGTTTCTCCTTGAACAACATCTCCAACTCCTTATGACCAGACTTCTTCCACGGCCCATTAATCTATATGCCTTCGTTAGTATTTACCTATCCTTAGGCACGGCCCACAGACCAATACTTATATATGGGCCTTTCATCCCTACACTACTAAATGCATAAAGATAGTTAATTGTCATTAATTATTAATATAGTGACAATAGATAGTTAATGTAGATCAAACTCTTTTACTAATAATTTACTAAGAATAACATTCTATTTTCTAAACTATAAGAAATTAAAAATTCTACTTCATCTATCATTATTTTATGTTCTAACATGTAAAATTTATATATTACACATTGTGCTCCTAAAAAGTGACTCAAATGTATGTATTAATTATATGTCATAACATTATATGTTTTATAGTGTGACTAACTAATTATTAATATAGTTTTGAATATTTTAATTTATTTACATATTTTTTTTTAAGTAAACCGTGCAACGCACAGACCTTTAACTAATATATATATAAAACCGAAACTTTTGACTTTTTGTTGACATCTCTAGAACTTGCCACATCATTATTATTTTATTTCTTTATTTTATGTTCCAATTACAATTAGAGCACGTCTACTTTTGAGAATATCAATCCATAACAAACTCTACTATTACAATTTCAAATAGTAATAAAAAAACCTTAAACCCTTCCTTTACATTTAAAACACACAGTTCTCTATTTCCCTCTTTGCAATTTTTTTTTTTTGGTCATCTGCATTTTTCTAATTCTCTACTCTGGTCTCGGCACAATATTTCTCCAAGGTCCATCTCTTATCTTATCTTCTTTCTTCTTCTTCTTCTTCTTCTTTTTTTTTTTTTTTTTCTCTTTTTGTGCTTTTCATTAGTTTTAGTCTTTGTTTAGCTCCTATGAAATTTGTGGTATAAAGTATTTAGCATCATAGGTAATACTCAGCCTCTAATTCAAATTTGAGAGGGTTTTCAATGTCAACTTTGATTATTATTATTATCAAGTTGAGATTTTTATTGGTTTATCAAGCATGGGTTAGTTGAGAAATTTGGTCCTCATATGCAATTGACAGATAATTACTAAGAGAGACAATCATTTATTATAAATAGAGGTTGAGGAGTTTAACAAGGTTTTGGGCATGTGGAAAGCATGGCTTAATGAGTAGCAACATGACGAGAAGTTGGTGGAGGAGACTGGAGAGTTTTTGGACCTTTTTTTTTTTATTCTATGGTCCAGGTCAAAATCTTAAAATATTGTGAGTATTTTGTAGTGTATTATTTTGGGTATTGGGTATTTTGTTGTCCAAGTAGGAAATAGAAAACTTAGGTATAAATAGTTGATTTGTTATTTGTTGTTTCATACTTCTAAATTGTTTCCGTAGTTTGTAAGTGAATGGAAGGAATTAAGGTTGTTTGGAGTGTGGTTTTTGGTGGATAAGGCTAGAAAAATATATAGAGGTAAGGTTTAGAATATATAGCAATATATAGATCCTATGAACTTAACTGAAATTTTACATGATTAATAATGTTATTTATTTTTTCATTTATGGATTGTGGCAACATGGTTGAGACTTCTATGCAAACTAAAAAAAGCTAGAGGTAATAGATGCCTAAAATTATTTAACATTTGTTAACTATCCCATGCATCACACGGGTTAGCGACTAGTTATTATAGTAATCATGTAAAGTTGTTATTTACAACTATTTTGTGTTGACTTTAATTCCGTGCCAAATTTGATTGTATTTTTGTTCAATCATATGTACCCTGTATTTTATATGGAATTTTATTGTATGGGTTGTGTGTGAGAGAGAGTGTGAAAACTCAAGCGCCTATTGATGAAAGTGTGGATTTTGCGGGTATTTCGCGAGAAGCATTCCCGCGAAGTGAGCCACGTGTAGAGCACATGACTAGAATGCGAAGGGTCATGACAACTGGTTTTCGCAAGTATTTTGCAGGTAAGGCATTCCCGCGAGATACCCGTGAAACATTCTGTTTTACTATTTTGGCATATCTGCTACATTGTGTCTTCACCCACTATATACCCACATTACCCACATTTTGGAAGGAGTGCTTTCAGAGAGAAAACCCTTGAGCATTAGAGATTGTCATACCCACAATCCTCTACACAATCTTGTGTGGTTTTCCTTAACTCCTACCTCTCTATATTCAAATCCTTGAGAGGTTGATAGTCCAAACACTTACCACACCCATTCTGAATGTAAAGTGAGGTTTTGGTGCTGCTGGGAAGCATTGGAAGAAGCTATTTGTTTGGTGGATGCAATCGAGCTGAATTGCGTAATTCAGAAAGCTATAGAAGACAAGGTTTCGTTAAGTCAGTTGGTAGCAGGAGCTTGAAGGGCTCAAGTACTTGCAGTAGACTAGGCTTGGAGGGTCTTTTGTTATTTGTGTAATCCAACTTATTCTCTGGTGGATCGATTTACCACTTTGAGGGCAGTGGAGAGGTTTTTTGTCGAGTTCTTCGGTTTTCTCTTCAATTACACATCGCAGTATTATATTGTGTTTGCATCCTTCTTCCCTACTCTTTTAGCTTTCATTTTATTATTGATATTTGATGAATATGACTTAGAGTAGTTATATTGTTTGTTTACTCGCATTTACTCTATTCTACACTTAGTCTAAGTTAGAGTAAAATCAACCTAGCCGTAATTTTTAATTTGGGAGTCTAAACAACTCTTGTGTTTTCGTACACATTCGAACTTTCAAATCGTAATCACTATAAACAACGTTATATTGTAATTTTGCAAATCTCAAATCTCAAAACAATTAAAAAAAAGTTATTGAACAATTATTTATAAATATTTTTCTCCTCAAGTAATACCGTAATAAGCAAATTATAGCCTACCCTTGAAAACAAAAAATTAGGATTTCAATTTACTTAATTTTTAATTTTTTTTTCTTTTTACTTGAGATATTTTTTGTTTTTGTTTGGAAACATACTAAATATGTTATCACCACTCTTCAAGCACTTAACATTAACTAGCCTCAT